>NC_084904.1:15000696-15239397 GCF_949316345.1 Pungitius pungitius | reverse complement strand
CGTAATGATTGGGCCTGAAGCAGGCGAGAGAAGGACGGAGAAGGACACCTGTACCACCTGTACCAGCCCCACACCGCGGTCAGACAGCCACTTCTGGCACGGCGCTGAGCAGGGCGAGCGATGTGAACACAACGGACTGGTGGAGGCTGTGAAATTGCCGTTTGTCAGGGGGAAAAAACAAGAGCCCAGCTGTGGGCGCCCATCGCTGAGGGGGTGGGAAGAGACAGCTGGAAGGAAGCCCCCGTTTACAGAGCAGCACAGAGGTTGAGCTGCAGACTCGAAGCTCACTCCCGTCTCCATTGGTTGGCCTTTTGACCGGGGGAGGGGGGGGGGAGACCGTCCCTCCTACATCAGTATCACTACTTTACACGCATGTATCAAAGTTATCACAAGAGGGTTGTGTAAGCGTTTGCCTTCCCTCTTTTTCTTTTCTTTTTTTTTCTACACAAAACAAAGATTTCCTACACCGTATCTAGTGCGATGCCCGCTCCCTCGCCGCCGCTCACAGTGCGTGCACTCGAGGAGGAGCTTTAGGATTTATTGCATTTCTTTTCCTCCTCCAGCAGTGGGAGATTAGCATGGAGCCAGAGCTCCAAAAAGCGCTGCTCAACCATCTGGTTTATGAATCAGTTTAAATACCGGGACACAGCAGCAGCTTGTCATGCATGAGGCTTTTCTCTGTGCACTGGTACAATTTCAAATTAATTAAAGGGTTTAATGTATTACAGACTCAATGTAGCTGATCTAGACCCATGTAGTGCAGAGACATAACGGTATCACAGTGCATTATTGAAGAGGCCTTTTGAGCACAGGAACATATTATGGGTTTTAGAAGGCACAACCTTCCCATGCGTCCTGCTGTGATTTTTACTTAAAAAGCATTGTGCCCAACAGTCTGGTGTCCGCCCGTCGCAAACATCTGACGAATGCAGAAGACAACGAGAAGCATCAGGCATTTTTGAAAATGAGGGACAAAGCAGTTAAAGAATTTATTCAAAGCTTTGTGTGCATGAAGCGGTCGCAGGATGAATGATGACGAACATGCAGACTGGGGGAGTCGTGCATTCAGGTTCGGATTTTTAAAAACTTCATTCATCACTAAGGGTTCGCAGGAGGAAGGAAGCTTGGATGGCCGAGGTTTAAAAATGGAAAAGACATTATAACAGGAGGGGGGGTGGGGGGGGAAGGAGAGGAGGGGAAAAAAAAACATTTTCAGGAATGAGTTTGTCGGAGCAGGCACAGGGTATTGTTTCCTGACAGCTGGGGTCCAACACAGACCCAGCGGGGGGGGGGGGGGCTGGGGGGGGGGGGGACCCTTTTTCCCTTCGAAAAAAAAAAAGGGGGGAAATTCTTGGAGTTGACATCGGCCCTCTTCGTTTTTTCACTATACTGCTCAAGGCTGAATTGTAAGTTCCCAACTAATGGGCCCAAGTCCATACAACTGTCAGGAGGCAGTTGCTTTTGAGGCTGCTATTGAAACTTTTTTACTCTGCTGTGCGCACGGTGCCTAATGAATGCCGCTCGCCGAGAAAATAAAATCCAAAACATGCAGTTTTCTCTGTCTAATCTATGTCAATCATGAGTCCTTCCACGAATGAAACAGCGCTATTGTGAGCGTTTGGTCCTGCCCTGCCGTGGCCACCCGGGCTCTCCCACCCAATCCATCCCTTATTTGACAGCTTCTGCCAGGACCGAGGAATATGCCCGCAGCACTTTTTTTTTTTTTTTTCTAACTCAGCGCCTACTTTTCTTCTAATTGCCAGCGGCCCTATGGAGCAACTGTTCACACACTAGCTGAAACATCCAGCAGGTAATGCCAGCCGCACACTGTCACATTAGCTCCAGTCCAGACAGCGGCAGCACACCACTCACCGACACATGAGAGGGGAGAGAGGGAGGGGGGTCTGTGAGTTGTTTCAGGGGAAACAAAGGGCTTGTGGGCCATGCTTCTCAGCAAAGAAATTCTCAGTTAAAAAAAAAAAAAAAAACATAAGACCACAAGGGAAGTGCAACGAGAAAAAAAGTACGGACAAATGAATGACAGCCAGCGCAGGAAGTGGGTGATTCAAATCGTGTGGACGTGTGATATTAAATGGTTGTGAAAAAAGGTCAAGGCAGCTATGGTCAATGTAACTGCAGGACATTTAGCAACGCTTTGCACGTGCCCTTATTTTAAAAGAAACGAATCCGGACATATGGCCGAGTGCGTAGCAATGTCGGTTTCTGCATGGGAGCTGGAAGCTCTGGTAAACATACTCGGACAGACTACTGAAAGAAATGTGTGACTAAAGTGAAGTTTAGCTGATCCATTTTCATAGCTCTCTAATTGTCTTCCAGCCCTCCTTGCTGCCTCCAACACTCAGAATAGACATCAGTAGAATGTGCTACTTTTACGGGACCCAGATGCAACAAAGGTGGCAGTGATGCCACTAAAATTTTTTCCAAAAGGCTGCTCTGGAGCCCTTTGGTTTCTTGAACAGAGAGAATACAACATATGCTCTGGGGCATGTGGCCTGCCAGAGCTGGGTTCTAATTGTTACATCGCTCTCACAGAGCGGAGGAAAACACAGCCAAGAGTTCTTTGTCATCTGTGAAGTGTGTGGTGCTATACTGCGGGCCAACATCAGAGCACGGAGAAGAGGCAGATGTCTGGACATTTGCTTTCAAACTAAGTCACACGCTCTGCCAAAGGGACTGAAAAAAAAATCCCAAACTTTGCTAGCTACTGTCTGTCGACTTCAGGGCTGCAAAAACTAAATTCCTAAATAATACCTATGTGGAATAACATTACTAAGAAGAGTAAAACTACAAAAAAAAAATTAAACCGTTTCTTGATTGTGGAAAACAGCAGATATGCATATTAACTATTACTATCTTAAACCAACGATATGTCATTGCATCTCATGCTGAATTGCGTCAACTCAACAAGCCAAGAGCAAACAGTCTGAGTAAGTCAAACAACAAATAAAAGAGTCAATGTGTATAAAGTGGCAGCTCAGACGCTTGTGAAATGGCTTGGCCTGGCTCGCGTTGAATAGCAGAGCAGCAGGAATGCCTCGACAGATCGCTCCGGCAGATAATGTCAATCACCTACTGTGTGGAGAGACCCCTCCCCATTGTTTTCTTTTACCCCCCAACAGAAAACAAATGGGCCGCACAGCTTGCTGTTTGGCTGAGGTGTTAATTACCGTCCCTTTGCCCATATGAAGAGCAACTTCAGACAATGGCCCTGTCAGGCCCCCTGCACAACAGTCCCTCCCTGGTTTGCTCTACTTATATCACCTGCTCCTGCAGGGCCATTGACACCTCAACCTGATCTATGCATGAAACACAATTAAAGTGCGACAAAGACAGTGCGATAAGTAGCCCCCGCCTCGTCTCAGAGTTTGCATTAAGACTCATTGTTTACCAACGTTATAGGCAATTACATTGACAATTCTTAAGCAAACTTGGGCAGTCATTGTGCTAATTAGTGTGTAATTGATGGGGAAACGACAAGCAGCTCAGCTGGTAGGACCCACAATGCACTACTGTGACACTGCAAATTTTTCTGAATGGGGACCATGTCCTATTATCCGGTCCACTATGAAGTAAGTAGATTAGTCAGGGAGGAAGTTATTAATTAAATCTTAAAGGACGGTACAAATAAAAATAAACTATAACTGTAATTGGTGGAGAAATTATAATTATAAAAACGTAACATAAATAAAGACTACCTGGATTTCTGATGTGTGTGTGTGTGTGTGTGTATAAAAACCACAGCAGGAACCTGTCAATTTAAAGTGTTTTCACATCATATTGGGCCTGACAAGTTTTTAGTTCTGCAGTGGAGACAGCACACCGCTAATGGCTACAACATTTGAAGTGTCCATTAGCCCATAGAGGAATGAAGTTAAGTGACTATGACAGGGGCACTCCCTCAGTTTGCCGGGCCTCCATTGTGACCCGGTTGGTCGTCCTGCACTCTTATTCACAGCAAATAAAAAAAACTGGGTCAAAGGTCAGACATCCAGAGAGCTGGGGTTTCTATGGCAACGTGGCCTATTAAGGCCAGGCTCATTGGCCTCTTAACATGCTCTTGTACACAAAAGAACTATTAGTGCAAAGAGGGAGAGAGGAGAGTGAAGAGGGGAGGCAGCGTGAGGGAGGTCCTAACAACACAACGACAAGGTTTTTCCAAGATTTCCAAGATGGTTACACACTCTGCCTGCAGCTCCAAATATGTGGTCTATATGTAGCATAGATGGGACATCAGTAGCCCCTCAAAGAGTTTAGCAGACACTGAGAAGAAACTGTATATGTCACTGATTCATTATAGGGATTATATTCTTGTTCCGCCTATTAGCTGTTACTGTGCAGATTTACTGGAAACTTTTTCCAATACTCAATCTTTAAAAAACTCAACGAGCGACGGTGTCACATGACTGCATCATGCATGTTCTGTAAAAAGCCAAGCCAGCCAGCCTACTGGGTTTATTAGAAAAGTCCTCGGCGTGAATTTACTGCTGTTTCAGTAATAAAACAGCATTAACAGACACAAGGCCAAGATGAACCCCCCCCTTTAAAATGCTGTCCCCATGAGTCTGCTGTGACTTCAGCAGCAGTTTGCCTTTTTGCCACACTAAAAAATGTTTGTATCAGTTCATTTTTTTTCTCCTTCCTAGTGCATGACATGATCCTGAGTTATTGCTTCCTGTATCCACGACGTTAGAGCTCATGTGAGTCTCCAAATGAAGCCGCTATTGTTCTACTTATTCTGTCTCACACACTTTCAGGTACTTCAAATCAGGCGTAGGAACAGTTCAGTCTCGCTGAGGTTAAACGTAGGAATAACTGAGTAACTGTGTTACAGAGCACGACTGCAAGTCGTATAAAACTCACTGCATAATTAGACACACAAGAAAATAATTATGCATCTGGTAAGAGCAAGGCCATCTCATAAAGACTGAGAGGAGGCTGCGAAGCTATTCAAGTCAATTATGTGCAGTCAGTTAATGTGGTTTCCCGTACCTGGGAGATCTGCTTTTAGTTGTCACAGAACGCTCCGCTTAATGTCAGCGTGATCCGAAGTCAGGGCAGGACACACCTCAAATGTCAAAGATGCCGTACTTTTCAATGTCCTGTGGCATTGTTTGTCCAGTCACACAGGAACACCACTTTATTATCGTTTGGGGAGTAGCCTCGTTTCATTGAAACTCACGGCCGTAAACATCTGGGTAATTAACTCTAGAACACAAGGTGGCAACCAGAAGTTGGCTGGATGTTTACAGCAAAGCTCGATCAAATCTGCGTGTGTGTGTGTGTGTGTGTGTGTGTGTGTGTCCGAGCGTAGGTGTGTTTGCGCCCAAGTTTACGGCAATGACACACAAGTGAGACCTGAATTTTTCCTTTATGAGCCAACACAAATTGAGTGGAGACAGCACTGGTTACCGACATAACACAGCGTTTCTTGCCAGGGCCTTTAGGAGGCAATAATGCTGCAGGACACACACCACAGCGCAGTCACCACAGCAAACCCTCAAATGTCTGCAAAAACACACACACATATATATATAAAACCTTTCTCTTCTTTTTCTAGAAACTGCAGATAAATATTTACCCCCACTAAGAGCTTAAATTTGTGTGTGTGTCTGCTAAAAGTGTGTCTGAAAGTTTGTTTTTTTGTTTTTTCTGACAAGGCACAGTGGGTGATTGTTTCTTGTTTCAAACTTCCTTAGAGCAGCAGACATTGGCAGGAGAGGCAATGAGGCATCTTGAAGGGGAAAAGTCGGTTTTGAAAGACAGAGGTGGGCATATAAGTGGGTTTGGTGGAGAGAAGGCAAGAGGGAGAAGGAGAAAAAAAGCTCCTAAATTAAACACATTTGTTTCTGCTCTCACATACCACAAGTCTTATGAAAACAGAGGGCTGATTGTGTTCACTCTGCAAGTCCACCACCCCTCCTCCTCTCTCTGCACCACCACCCAACACTACCACCCAGCTCCACACCCCCAACCCCCTGCCTTGCGCCCCCCCCCCAACACACACACACACACACACACACAGCTGCCTGCAGATGCGTCCTGTATTTCCTCGCAGGCGCAGATCTCCAGGCCCTGCCTCGTCTCACTTTTTACTACCTGACATCCCTATCACCCCGACGCTAACTCCACTCACTCCACCCTGCGTCTCCTCTCCGCCCCCCCCCCCCCCCCCCGCTCCCGCCTCTGTCCAACTCAAACACGCATACTCACTCACAGGCCACAGGTATGAAAATGCGACGTATAGAGACATGACAAAGGACGCCTTCTGTATGTGGCGAACGTGGTTTCAATGGATTCAAATGTTCGTGTTGTATAATCTCTTTTTTTGTTTTTCTTTCTTCTATCCAAATAAAATCAGACGAAGAACAACAACCACAACATATTTTGGGTACAGAACATCTCATTTGAACATAGAATAAAAAAAGAGAAACACTTTGTGCAACAAAGCGCACAACTCACTGCCCTGATATTCTCCAGGATTAGCAATGTGTATTGTCAGCAGACTGCAGGGAGGTCTGGAATGTCTGCAAAACCTTTTACACCGTAAAACTTTTTACACCTTAAAACCTTTTACACCTTGACACATTTGTAAAAGTCACTTGTTGCAATCTGCAGACTTAATTTCCATGTGAGTGCTAAATTAAGATCTGATTATAGATTAACAGATCCATGATAGGTTCGGCTGTAAATTAAATTAAATGTTCACATCCAGAGATTGTTCAATATTATCAAAAAAAATTGTAATATAAAATACGTTAAACACATTTTGCGAAAGAGGAACCAACATTGATTCATATGAGCTGATTCACTTTTAAAAGTTGCAGAAAAATCTCTTCATTAAAGCTGCACATGCTATTTAAGACAACATATACAGCTGCTGCTATCTTTCCATTTCAATACAATCTAATGAGAACGGCAAGGTGATTACGATCAGGGCCTGCTGTAAATATCAAATTTCCAGGGACAGAGTTTAGGAGAGGCCCCTCACAATTACACAGTTTTCAGGAATGCGGAGCATGAACCACAGCAACATGGAGCAGAAGACAAAATGCTCACATCCCATTTTGGACGTTAAGCTCACACCACATGACAGAAGAGGTTTACAGACGGCGTTAAAAAAAAGAAAAAAAGGAAAGTTTATCTTTCACAAAGAGCCGTTTCTGCGAGATCGAAATCTACACCACAATGCAACAAACTCCCACTCAATCCAAACTGCACACTTCTGCAAACAATTAGTATTAACCCAAGCTGCTCTGCAGAGAAAGAGGGAGAGACTGGGGGAGAAAGAGAAAGAGAGGGAGAGAATGAAGGGGGAGTTACTGGAGAAAGAGTGGGGTGCTTGTGCACAATTACAGCAGGGATTTATGGCCTGAGAAACAATTTATAAATCACAGCGCCTGGGCTAATGTGCTCCAGATTGTTCTCCATGCAGCTGCAATTTTGGTCTGCGTGAAACGGCATAATAAACCTGGCTAGAGGACATGTTTGGGTGGTGGTGATGGGTGGGGAGGGGGTTGAGTTTTTGGGTGGGGGCCGGTGAGGTTGGTTTTTAGACGTGTTTGAAACAAAGAAACAGAACTTTTTTGTGGCGTGAAATTTTGCTGAGGTGTCATTCTTGATAGTTCGATTTGACAGAAAAACAGACGAAGTGGAGGTCTGTGCAGAAGTCTCAGAAACAGACATTCATGAAACATGCAACCGATACCGATTAAATCATTTGTTCTACAGTAATCGCGGTAGCTGGGCACTAAATGCACTATTTCCAAAACTATAACTGAATAATTACACAACTTTCCACTGAGTAATAATTTTGGAGCAGTAAATAAAATATATGTATTTATCATGACCTCATTGTGAGGCATAAACCTATAATCAAACTCTCGACATGAGTCACATTTTATCTTATTTTAAGAAAAGACGAATGTTGCAAACTGATCCCTTCATTGCAGCTGCAGGCTGGTGTGGAAGAAGGGATCGGATGTGCCGTGGGGAAGCCCGGGCTTTTGTGGCCACTCAGCCAACTGGCCCTGAACCTTGACCTCTAACCCTTCACCCTGGGGGGCAAACAAAGCTCTGAGTGACATCTGAAACTAGACACTCTGTTGGGAGAGAGTGTCTGGACAGGACTCAAATAACCCCATTAACTCTGCAGAAAAGATTTACGGCTTTTTATTCTGCCTCTGCAAATGTCGCCAATGACGAGTCGCGCCGATCCGTCGAAAATAATCAAGCAATTAAGAGGTGTGCGCCGAGTTTCGTCTTGTTTACTTGCCAACATCTCCGCCTTGCACAAAGATAAGCAAAAAAAGTGTCCCTGATTAGCGTCTCCGAGTTGTGATTAGAGCGGATGCACACATGTGCCAGCGGTTAGTCTGTATCCAAATAAATTCTCCTCAGTACGAACAACATGAAGCTAATCTTTGAGCGCTTTTTGTATTTTTTTAATAGAGTCACTGATGCATATTCACCAGCAACTCTGATGGATTCTACACAAAGGATTACGTAAATAGTTCTGGCATTGGTATACTGTAAACAAAAACAGAGAGAAGAGTTGATGGTAAATGTGCGGCGTTGAATGCAAGCCTCCGTCGCCCGAATGCTGAAAGCCACTGTAGTATTTAAATCAGGCAAGGAGGGAGGAAGCCTGGGCCAAGCATTCTGTAGCTCAGCTGTGAGGCTCTAAGCCGTTGCCCTAGGGTCTTTGTCCTGCCTTTCAGGGCAAGTCTGAGGTAGTCAAAGACCCTATTCATGACCGGCGCTCCCCCTGCCAACACACCCATACAGCCCCAGTCAAGTCAGCCGAGAGCTATAGAGCCTCCCCATTTCACACGAGAATCAGACCTGCCCCTAAAGCCTGCTTCAGGGATTTCCAATAGCCAGCCCCTCCAACCCATGTACAAATCAAACAAAAGGGCTCCTTGGCCTACTCCACGTCATATAGGGCTGATTAGATCTTTTTTTTCTTCTTTTTCTCATGTTGCTACTCCAAATTTGAGGCAAATAAGTCCGTCACATGTGTGGGGATTTGGTATCTTGCATCGTGTAAATGGGTGAAGCATTATGTCAGCGGTCCATCCCGCCTTCGTCCATCGAATACAAGATTCCTCTCCTGCTAAAACACACTTTATAGAAGGAGAGGCCAACCTGAGTGCGAGTCGAATGATTAAATCTCCGAACAAGTGGTGCTGATCATCTAAAGGGAGGCACAAGGGGAATCCCTCTTTTTTTAACAACAGAGTGTCTTGTCTCTGAGGAACACAAGGCCCGCAGCAGCCATTACTCATATGTGATCCCCACTGCGTTTCCTCATCATTTTAAATTGAGCAGATAAGGTCAAGAAAAGGGTGATACTGTGTGGCCAATGTCAGATGTTTCTCTGCTGCTGGTTTACACTAACAGGATCCACAAGTCTGGTTGCAGATAAGGAGACTACACATTTTAAAATGACTTGTGTCTTTGCTCGGCTTTAATTGAATTTGTCGCTCCACAGAACATTGTGACTTCTTAACCGGTACAATTGGTTTACGAGGGTAACTGGGGAAAGCACGGGGCACCCAAAGGTTACGTTCTTATCAATATTAGGATTAGTATGAATTGTATGATATTTCATGAAGAATTAATGATGGTCAAATGTTTAATAAGAATTATAATTAAGAATTGATGAAAAGAAACACACTTATGACGTCATCAAATAAGTCATGGCAACAAGTTGGCGATTTAACAAACAAACATTATCTACAGTTAGCTAAATGATCATTTTGCGGTCTATAAAATTAAGATCTTTACTTTTTGCGTGATTTTATGGAAACCACTAAGAGAATAAACTGACACCACAATAGCAAAATGTGGCCGTGAAAAAGAATGTTGTCTAGAATGGTTCATTTCTTCCACTCGTATTTCAGACAATAAGTTAGTGATAGTAACCCAATAGTAGAGTGTGTCCTGGTACATTAATTTATTCAAACGTGGAACGTTCCCTGTGGCTCAGTTTAAGATTGATGTGGTCAAACATACAATCCATTACTTGTGTTTTTAGAGCCACAGATAAATTTGTATTACAGATGGCTCAAAGTCTCGTCGGTCACGGCATCAGTTACAGCTGTTAATTTACAGGATCTGCAGGTTTTAATCTCTATTCAGTGAAAATAAGATTAATGCCGCAACATAAAAAGTATGATAATGCACATCCATTCAGCCCACCCAAAGCAACCAGAGGGTGATTAGGTCCTATGTGCGGTCGGTCACATGCTTACACAGGTGCAAAGTGCTGACGTGACATGCGTCCGTCACAGGACGTGAGCACACCCCCCCCCCCCGGGCCGAACTTTAATTCACCATTACAGCGACACACTCAGTGGGAAGCAGCCAAACTGATTTACTACCTCAACCAGAAGAACAGCTGCTCTGCTCATCTTCAACTAACCTCCTCCTGGACGGATATCCATTCACTTCTTAATTTAGTATGAAACTACAGTGTGACATGGCCTTTAACAGACCCGGGTGCAAGGGGAGCAGATTTGTACTCGAACACAAGTGAAGCGTGATGGAAATCTCAGTGGTACTGATGCAACATGTGCATGATCTGATAGCCTCCTGCTGTTTGCCGAACCGGTCTGTGACGGTGAGGCAACGGCAAAGCATTGTGGTCCGCGGAGGAGAAACTGCTCTCTGTGGGAGACAGGATCCCTCAGATAAGTGAGTGCCTCAAGGTCTGGAACCCGGCCCACCTCGGGATAACAGGGGAAAGGAATAGCATATCTGCCCCGGTTTAAGCTCCCACCACCACATCTCATCAACAATCTCTCCTCCTGACTTCCACCCCCCCCCCCACCCCCCGGGCCCCCTCCCCTCCCTCTCTGACTCTATCCCGCTGCCTGCAGTGCTTAAACTGAAAACAGCTGCTTGGAATACCAGACTGATGAAACCCTGTTTAGAGCTTTTTCCTTTTTCTTCCTGCTGTCCAATCACGTTTTATTAGCATGGAGTCAAGCGTTTAAGGTACAATTACAGAAGGAAAACATTTCTTTATGTGTGCTAAACAGTAATGGTTATGGCTGTGAGACGACTACGTACACACTTTATACGGGATAGTTCCCCCACACTCAGATTCAAGCATGGCTCCAAGTGGGGACTGATTTCAGTATCAGTTCATCTGATGGGATTATTTAAACATTGCCTTCTAGAGGGGAAAAAATGATTGACAGAAAACTAATAAGTAACTTTTAGATTAACAATTATATTACAGTGTTTTTGACATTATATGGCCATGATTGACTTTTGGTAAGACAAAACCAGTCAGAAGCATCCCTTCTGACTTTAGGAGACTCTCTTACAGCTATTTTACAGCCCAAGTGATTAAACAATTAGTCAATGGAACAATCTGATTACTGGATGTTGCCCTGATGATATAAAATAGTCCGATAGTCCGACTAACAAACCGAAACATCATAACATATTCAAATCGCATGATGTGCTGACCGGACCCGAAAAAAAAGGGACCGGCTACAATAGGCCCATATTTGGATGTACCGGATCATACTGGATGAATCGGTGAGAAAATTATTCTATGGTCGGGGATGGTTTCACCACAAATAGTTTTTGGGACTGTGGTCCCCTGGAAGAGAGTCTGACTGCACTCCAGATAAATCCAGAGGCCTCCCCCGCAAAACGCCATGTTAAGACCTCGGAAAACAGACGCGGCGGCCGCGCTGGTATTCATGTGACACACGAAGCATGTCTTCACATCTCCCACTGCTTAAATTTGTGGCAAAAGGTTTCACTTGTTTTGGTAGTGAGCAGCTGTGAAGGAGCGGAGATAACATGCTTTGTCTTTGCGTGGCTTCAACACCAACTCCTCGACCTCCTGGTTTTCAAACTGTTTCGAAGCCAAAAGGAAAAGCAGAGCTTTCGGATTTAATTCAGGTGCGTCTGTCTTCACCTTTGGTATCGAGTACTCTCAATATGAGTTTGCTTAAATCTACACAGGGGGGAAAGCAATGTGCCAAACGGCACTGCAGCTCAGGCCAGACATAGTGAACGGGGAAAAACACATGAATTGATAAAAACACATTTGCACACATATTCATCTTGGCACATCAAAAGGATTCATTGATGCCACTGAACATGGGGAGTCTGGGGCTGGAGAGGGGAGATGTTGGTTATCCTTTTCTCAAAGGGTGCTGAGAGGCTCCTGATGGGCCCCGCGATGGAGAAGCCAGAGAGCTCTATAAACAGAATTTCTAATGTCAGGCGGGCGGGCGGGCGGGTGGGTTTAGGTAGTGAACTAGCAGAGGAAGGGGTAGTGGGAGGAATTGACGCCAGCTCAGGCTTTCCACAGAGACCAGAGAGGGAAGGATACAGATCGGGGACTGACACCATTTCACACAGTTCCATACAAGTGATGCGAGGAAGTCAACGTGCGCATCCTCGGCTTAAAAAAAAAAAAGAGTATGCTCCTGTAGGTTCTTTGTAGATTCACTAAAGCAATCTTCTGATTTTACAAAAGTTACAGAAAATTAATTCATTTTTTTCAAAGTGATTAGTGAACACACACTTGTTGAAATACGCAACAATTTTCGACTCTAATCCATGCAAATGCTTCTCATTTCAAATGTACCAGCAACATCAGTCCAAACTAAATCACGATTAATCTAATATTTCAAAATATCTCATTTAATTTCCTCAAGATGAGTTCATTACCAAAGTTAATTACTTCAACAGCTCTCAGGCTGCGACGCCTCTTCTGCGTGACCTGTTCTTAATTGTACAGGGCCACTGGATTGATGCAGATGTGTTTGCCTTTGAAGGAAAAATCTTTAAAAAACTAAAAAAAAACCTGGTCAGAAATGTTCACTCTGTTGACACAGAGCTTGGTCGAAAAAATATTTGTGCACTAACATTCAGGAATATAACACTGAGGGTTGTCCGACGTGAGCCCGTAGCACACTGTTCCCTCTGTTGCAAAATATCCACACAGCCTCACCTGAACAACCCCCCCCGTCCCCCCCCCACCACCACCACCACTCAGACTCTACACACACAAGCATGCCGCATGGCTGCATGTGTGCACACACACACACACACGTGAGAGGTGAGCGAAACGCCAAGCGAGCCACCTGATGAAAAGACACCTCGGCACAAACAGCGTTTGCTTATGCAGGGAGAGGCCCCTTTATCCACAGGGACAATGTCTGTGTTGACTTTTTCTTTGTGCGAACATATTCAAGCACCAAGAGCGGGAGAAAGAAATGGAAAGAAAGAAGTCAGAGAGGCGTGCAATCGTAGCCACAGACATGTTCAGACTCATGCAGGCTCTCGCTTCATATCGCAAACTATTTTTTCTTTTTCTTTTCAACAATCATGCCCCGGAGTTGGAGAGCCCCAGTGCGTATATTTGATGAAGATATATTTGAGCAGCTAACCTCGCTCTCGCTTACGTGCCACCTCTCACACACAAGAGGCATTTCACTCCGTAGTGACGATGATGATGATGATGATGATGATGTGCTATCAGAGTTATCTCAAAGTGCTGATGAAGCTGACAATAGGTGGCGTCGAGCCGGGGCGTTTGCTCACCAATTAAAGGTGCCCCTGGTCTGTCACTACGGGAACAATGCAGCAATAATCACATCAATGAATTGACAAACAACAAACTGGATCCGTCTGGCCCGTCCGAGGAGGGGGGACACAACTGGCCCCCGCACACCACAGTAGTTTGGTGTAACATCTCTGCAAACATTTAAAAAAAAAAAAACCTCCTCCTCAGCTCTCAGTGGATTACAGCAGAATGTCAGCTCCGAGCAGGCTTTAAATCAGTTATGCTCGGCCCTCGGGGGGGAACTCTGTGCTGATCCCACGTAGGCCTGTCTCTCATTGCTCATGATAGGGTTGCCACATCCAAATTCAAAAGTTTGGGCCCCAAATCCTTCATCGCGTTGCACATTAGAGAGTGAATCACTCCACGAAGACTCTTGAGCAACATCTCGTGTATGTATTGTTGAGCAGAGTGCTCTTTTAAATGCTGATATGTGCAGAATGAGTCCGTTACACGGCTTGAGATGGCTTCGTTATAAGAAAGAAGCAAGAAGAGAAAAAAAAAATGGTTGTGAACAGATACACGCAATGCCTCGCACACATTGTTCTATCCTTGATTACCGAAAAACATAACGCTCAAAGCTATAAAAAAGAAAACGTAATCAGGAAATAGAAGCGGCTTGGCGTTGTTTAAGTCACGTGATCTGTCAGAGAGCCATAATTTAAACGTGTCACACCCAGCTGAAGTAAAAGACCACATGACACTTAAACAATAAATCTGTCAGTGACAACTGGACTTTTAAGAGACGCACTATGATAGACGGGCGTTGTTATGTGAGAGGTTACAACACCAATACGGTTATCCTACAGGCACATTTTAATCCCACGAGCCAATCAGCATTTTCCTCTGAATGTTGATGCATAACAAATGGCGAAACGATATCACCCGACTGTGTCAAAGTGAAAACAAAACAAACCTGGAGAATGCAAGCCTAAAATGGCGCTAAATCGAACCTCCCATCAATCAAATTCAGTGCGTTCCCACTAAGCCATGAGTAACATGGAGGACCTGGAGACGCCTGCTAAGTATGCCAGCTATTGTCTGCCTGCATGTTTTCTGCCACGCTGATGATTGACACAGTCAGCTCACTCTGCCCCATTGACCTCATTCTTTTCTTTTTCTAATATGGGGGATTATACCTCTGAATTTCAAATCCCCTTCAATTATTTGCTACTTCGTCTTGAGTAACAAGAAAAACGTCTTTTTATTATTTATTTTTTTCCCCAACTTTGCTTTGCTGGACATTTACTCGCAGATTGTGAGGCTTTCGCACAAGAGAAACACGACGCAACAAAGCCGAGACTACATAATATGCCGCTAATAATGGACAATTACTTTAAGACCGTTTCTTCAAATACCTCCACCAAAGCGTCGCGCTAAACCGTGCTTAACAAAAAGAACAAAACGTGATGGAGCATTCCTGCATGTTTATCCCTTACTACTATTCCTGCGAGACTCGGGTGGCCAAAAGCAACAAGATAGACGATCTGCACGCTGGTATGTATCACCGTGTCTGAGCAGAGCAGCCTTTTAGTTAATGAGCCCCAATGGAGACCTCCAATGAAGCCATCACGACTGCTCAGAATAACAATGGTCAACTAACGCCTTTCTAATTGAATGGAAGGTAGAGGGAGGGAGTGGGCCTGGAACAGTGAAAAGGAGACAGAAAAAAAGGGGGGTTGTTGGGGGGGGGGTTTCTTTTCAGTCAGATGCCTGCCAGGCTTTAACGAAAGTACTTGTTTTTTGGGGGGATGTGACATGGATTGGGGGGGGATGGACAAACTCAGAAGAACACAGCTATCCAACAGGGATTATTTCAAGAAAGTTTACATAGTTAAATTGTGTTTCACAGGTCGCTCTTCCATATTCTGTCGCTTAAATGGAATTAAGAAATTGCAATGCTGGTTTAGAATTGTATTTTTTTGTTCATTACTGATCACAAATTCGTTGTCTTTAGTGTGGTTTTTTTCAATCATTACCATGTGGATCAATTAGTCATGTTTGCAGCATCGCTAACTAGAATGTAATTATTATACGGTCTCTATGCCTTATTAACCTGCTGTTAGGGCACGTTCTATAATGTACACTGGATCAAATGCAACGATAGCTGCGGTTTGAGTTAAAAACACCCTTATCAGCTTCCTGAATGTGAACTCACCAACAACTGTCAAACAAATCTAGACTTTTAGTTTCTCTGGACAGCTGTCACGAACATTGCAGTGAAATGCCTCCCATGTGTGTCAAAGTGAGGTATTGCATTGTTGTCACGGGGGATATGACCACAGGAACAGCTTCTTTTCTGTTTTTTTAATTTTCTCCAGAGAATACGTGCAAAGCGGGTCAAAAGCACTGAGCGTTCCTTGTCTTTAGTTTTCCTTAAGGTCAGAGTTCAACACAACCGCTAAAGGAAGAACAAACTAGTGGCCAACCTAGAAAAATGCTGCGAGATTTAAGAAGTGAAGGCAGAGAAGTTTACTACTATACATGTATATAGAATTAATATGCACCATGGGGTGTTGCAGCATTTTCGACATTCAGAGACCATACATCATTAAAAAAAAGCAAAAAGTGACTCGTGTGAACTTTGATCCGAATGAAATGTAGTCAAACGCGACTCCTTTCGAGGAGTGGTTGGCATGGAGAAATGTATCCCCCCCCCCCCCCACCCCGAAAAAAAAGGAACAAAGAAGTAGTTAGTACTCCTTGAGAGGCCACTCGGAGGGAATATGGCGGTCTGGAAGTGCACAAGGAACTTTTACGCACGGCCAAAGTTTTTTTTTGCGAGAGCGCGATCGAAACGAGAGAGAGAGAGACAGAGAGGAGGGGGGAGAGAGAGGAGGGGGGGGAGAAGAAAGAGCAAAGAGCAACACATCTGCTCGGACACTCACCGTCCTCGCGCTCGGAGACAGCGAGCCGTTGGCTAGGTATGGATTGGAGAGGTCTGGGATCATGAGGAACGGGTAGCCGGGATAGTGAGGACTCTTAAAGAAGCCACCATCTTGCTGTCTCCTCAGGGCTGCAGGGGGGGGGAGGTGGTTGGTGGGGAGGGGGGGGGGGGGGTGAGAGAAAAGAAAAGCCGGGGTTGGGCAAAGGCACGAAGGGCCGACTTGTGGCTCACACGGTGTTGAATGCGTTACCTTCGTTGAAGTAGTCTCTCGCCTTCTCGTAACTTTCTGAGTCGGGTCTGGTTTGGGGGCGCCTCTCCGCTTGCTGGCAAAGGGGGAGAAATACACACACGAAGGGGTGAGGTGTGTGTGTGTGTGGGGGGGGGGGGGGGGGCTAATGAACACAGCATTAAATCGTGTTTTATAGCGTGGCTGTCCTTACCTCTGAGTCGGACGAGCTGCTGTTGTTTTCCGACTCGTTCACTAAGGAGGACTTCACATCATCCAAATCCCGGTCCGCTGACACATTCTCGGATATCTTTTCCTCCTGCTCGCCTTCGTCTTTGAAAGATATCATTTCATCATTGGCCCCCAAATCATCCCCACCACCTCCGTTCAACTGTGGCATGTTTGCAGAGTATGTAATTTCGAGGAGAGAGGGAGGGGGGGAAAAACAGCTGGCAATAAACAATTACGTTTCTTTCTGTTTTTTTTTTTTTTTAAAAGATCAGTGTAGTCCAAACGTGTCGCAATAAGCCAACTACAAGAAATAGTTCATGTTTGAAAAAGCCCTTATCATCCTCTGAACGTGCTCCTGCGGTCCATGACGAGCGTCGCGATAATAATCCACAGTTAAAAAGTTACGACACAGTTACAAAATATTGATGGATGGTTGGCGTCGGCGACCGGATGCGCAGAAAAACTTGGCAAAGTTTGGTCTCCGTCGCGGCCCCGGTGGACAACTTGTGGCCCCCGCGGGTCTGTCCGTGTGCCGTGTGGGACGGGACACGTCTCTCCTCCTGCTAAAAGAGCCCCGGTAAAACAAGCGCACAAACTACAGTCCAGTCGAGCGAGAGGGGTTTACTCAACAGCCAGAGACGCGTCCGATTTCATCTCCTAGTATCCATGTGTGAGGAAACAATGGTTCGCGTTTTGTTTTTTTCTAAAAAAAAAAACACACGAGACGTTCAGGCTGCAGTTTTTCTTCACTTCTCACTCGCTTACTTTTCCTCGCAAAGAACCAGCGATCGGTGAGAGAGAGAGAGAGAAAAAAACCGCGATAGAGCTGGATCACAAAAGTGTATAAAAATGTTCAACTGGACGCCGTCGCCCTTTCCCTCCACATTGCTGCCGGGGAATGCGCCCTGAAAAACTACTTGGTTGTTCAAGTGGAAGAAAAGCGCAGCTCGTCCGTAGGGGAGGAGTTAGAGGGTGAAAACCGACACTTCATTCACCAGCATGTAGATCAGCCATTCGTCCTTCCCCTCCACCCGGCCAGCGCACCACGCAGTGGTATGAGGGAGGTTTGTGCATGGAGAAACACAGTGGGCAAATGCACAGCATTCCCATTCATTACTTTTTACATTATTATTTTGTTATTCATTTTATTTAATTCATTTTTATTGTATTTTTAAAAAATATTCTTTTTATTTTATTTTATTTTTATTTATTCTTTTTATTTTATTCTTTTTATTCATTTTTATTTCTTACTCTACACCATATTATTATTACCGCCTATTGAATGGATATAGAAAAGGGAATGTTGCCTGTGTAGTTGGAACCCAACTTGTGTGTTTCCGTTGTTTAAATAAACTTGAGCGGCAGTCCATCCTGCGCTGTAACCAGCTGATATCTCCAGTATTGTTCGGGGCGACAGACCACACTGCCTCCATCTGTGTGAAAATAACAGACCCGGATTTAGTGAGAAAGTCATAATTACACACTGCCGTGCAAATTGCACGGCGGCCTGTCCTAAAACACTACACGCTGGGAAAGACAAAGCTCAAAAACACCTGGGATGAGCATTGGCTCATTATGGCACAACTGTACGAATGGCTGTGAAGCAACACGCCTCTGAACATCCAGAACTCTTGTGACAGGACAAGCCTCACTTATTTTTCTCACTCTCTGACTGATAAACATGGCCCGATTGTTTTGTTTTTTTGAAGAACAGGATTGAAGACCTTTTTTTTTTTTACAAGCCTCATGGAAGGAGAATGAAGGGTGGTTGCAACTTTTTGTTTCCTATGTTCCTGTGCAGTAACCTGCACATAAATGTTATTGTTGACGTGTTAAAAACAAATACAAAATAAACGTTTGCTCACAAAGAATCAAAATTTTAGAGGTTGGTATTACACATAAGTATGCTGCTATACTTCCCTGAAGCTCTTTTGGAACATTTCTTCCCGTTGTCTCAGTCCCGAGTCCAATGGACCTCAGTCTTCTCACTACTTCTGATGCGATTGGACAGGCTTCCCCCGTCTGAGAAAAGAAGTCATTGATGTTGTCGACTGCATGTCAGCAAGCTGAGGGTTGACTGACAATTCAGCCGTGTCTCCACGGGCCTCATTAGGTCCACACTCCTCCTGGGTGTTAGTGTGTGTGTGTGTGTGCGCGCTAGTGTGTCTGTTTGTATTCCATGAAAAGCAACACCTACTGTATTTGCATATGGCATCTTCTGTGAATTGCATTGTGGTTATGGATTGTGGGTGTATTATACGCAGTGAAACAAATGTTTGTACTTGCGTGTACACATAGGTAAATAATTGCCCTCGGGGTGATACATCATTGCTTTTCGGAACTACAGTATGCAGAGAATGCATTCCCCAAATGATGCACAGACAAGTTGGCGTCCATATTTATGATGCAATCCTTTGGTATGGTTTCCTTTATTCTGACCATATAACATATCAGAAATTCAGTGGAACGTGCGTGTCCCAGCATGTGTAACTACAATCATGCCAGTGCACCATAGCCGTATGAATGATTAATAAAGAAATAAAATATTAAAACAAGTCAACACTGGAAATTAATAATGACATGCATAAGCAGTTGCTGAACAGGAATATCTCCTAAATTGTGACACTTCTCACACAAACACAAGTTTCAGCAGTGTGCTAAAGCACCATCGGCATGCAGTAAGTAGACTGTTGTTCACAGTAAGCTGTAACAGCACAGTGAGATATAACACTTTTGTGACAAATGTAGAAAAAAAAGAAATGCAGTGTATCTGAAATGGTTTAATCCAAAGTGAGAAAGCCACTAATTCCAAAATAAAAGGAAGCCTATTGTTACAAAATGGCCGCAGGCACGAAAAACAAAACAATGTTTTTGATTGCATTCAGCTTTGCTTTGGAAACAACGTAATGATTACATATGTATATTTACTGAATCATTATTCCAGGTGTTTTTAATGTGCTTTGTGTCGGTACGAAGCCCCCCACTTACTCTGATTAATTCATCAAAGCTGCTCCACTTTTGCTCGCTGGAAAAATCTGAGCGTACGTTAAGAATTTATTTCCTTATACCTGCAACATTTGAAGGAAAAAAAAGGGGTTTTATCACCCTTCCCTCCACGTCTGTATATTTGGAGTGGGATTGGTTTTAACTGTAAGCTGTCGAGGGGTCAGGAGAGATGCGGACCGCCACATTCTTAGCCTGAGGGCAGATCGACTGGTGGCCAGAAAATGTATTCAGTGGGTGCTGTCCCTGCATCTGCCGTACTTTGAAGTTGCTCTCTCGACTCTGGCTCGTCGTACGTGACAGTGTGCTAATTCCCCCCCCCCCCTCCCACCCCTGAAAAAAGCAGAGATGGAGCGCTCTTGTGTGTGTGGAGACCCATGTATGTGTTTCCGTGTGCCGTGCGTGTGCTCCTATCGTATAGTGTGCCCTGGGTGTGTGTGTGTGTGTGTGCTCGTGTTTGTGTGAAAGAGTGGTAGAGGGAGAAGAGAGGGAGAGATGCTGTGTACCAATCCATACTCGCTTTGGAGAATTCAAGGTCATTCTTTCATGTTTTGCCAACCGTCGGTCAATCAGTTTCCAATCAAAGTGGTGCCTAATTCAGCAGTAATTCCCATCTCCTCCTCGGCGTTCCAGAGGCGTTAAAGCATTTCCCTTGTCTTCTCTCTGATCTTTATGCAGTGTGTCCAGCATGTCTTGCCAGGGCCAAACCAGCCCCCGTCAAGCTCTCTAATAATACCAGTTAAAATGTGAGAAGGACATGTCAGATCACACAATGTGCTACTGATGCTTCCATCGATCTTACTCCAGGAGATTTAGGTCTCATTTTATTTTCTTTGAAACATACCCAAATCATGTTCTTACGGTACTTTAATCCAACGTATTTCCATTTGAATTTCATGAGCAGCTTGAATTCAGGACATGGAGCAAAAAAAAACGTAAGATGCTTTGACAGATTCAAGCCTTTCAAATCATTCAATTTGCCATTCATTTTGACTTATCCATTTAATCAATTTTTTTAGACATCAACAGATTCAAAAGAGCAGAAACCAAACATTTGACTTTACATTCAAAGGGCAGGATCCACTGCAGATGGATTTGCACAACTCTTTTGCACCACCACTGTGCCATATTAGCTCACCTCTTCAGTCATCACGCTAAGTCTGAATGGGAGTGCCTCGTGCAATCATGGATCGCACAGAAATAACCTCATATCCGTTTTAATCCACAGAAAGCTCTCCTTTCCATGCTGGTATGGGCGTATATGGCACTTAAGGCTGTGTAAGGATATGATTAGATGACAGTTTTTACTGCTTTAAGGGTGTAACTAAACACTAAACTGAGAGAAGAGAAAATAAAATACTTTGTTTCAAACCTTTATTCCTTGGCTTTCTCTTTCTCCCTTGTGTTTTGCTGCGTTTGAACGATCCTTTTCCTGAAGGAACACAGGAAGTGTTTGGTTGTTCCAAAAAACACTCGAAGAAAGCTTTATGATGAAATCGATTTTGAAAGTTTTTGTAGCAGCATTTCATTTAGTGACATACAAGAATAAATAAACATCGCTTGTGCAACTTTATGAGACTTAAAATACATCAAACGTGTCCAAGTCCTCCAGCTCAGATTTACATGGTTGCTAGGAAGTGCTCCCTCACGCCCCTTGACTGAAATACATGTTCATGTTTTTCTGTATTGCAGTGGATGCTTTTAAGGAGCATTATGTCTGAGAACTTCAAAGCCTGCAAAGAGCACTCTCTTTCTGAAGTGTGCAGCAGCTTCAAAATGTCCAAATGGACAGGAATAGGCCCTCACTGGTATTGTGGTGATGCTAATGCATTGTGGCGCTATTTTTCCCATGTATGTCTTTTTACAGAACAAATATACAGTCAAAAATGAAGTACTATTAATCTTGTGGCTTATTTCATATTCACTTTATTTCCTTTTTTAAATAAAATTTAAAGGACAAATGCACTCTTTATGTTTTTTATGGCCTACGTGGGAAATAAACGGTCAACAATACCAGCAGGTACGCATGGAGACTTTTTACCATGCACGGCTCTGTGGCCACCATCATTGTCCACAAAGCCTCAGTCACACTCTATCCCCATGCTGCTTCCAGACTTTCTTGTATCACCTGGTTTTATTGATCCAGTTAACATTATCGTTCACAAGGTCACAGTCTTCAACTGTCTGTGTTTTCTCAGCTGAGGGTGCATTGCAGCGCTCCTTGGAGGATTGGAGATTCTTTCCTGCGATATAAAACCCTGCCCAAGTGAACGAGTGTTGACTTTATTTAATACGTCCGCCATATATATACATATATATATATATATATATTTTATGAGCGTCACACAAATGAAATGGTTTGCATTACGCTTGAACCATACGTCCCACAGAGGCATGCACGGCTGCAGACAGCTGGAAGTAACTTGAGCCCCTCAGTCACTTATCAGCCCTGGCATCCCTGCCATTTCCCATAGCCATCTTCAAGCCCGAAGAATCCAGCCATTGTTTTCATTTCTGTGGGCCCTGTGTTAACTCAGCAGTGCCCCGCTGATTGTTGCAGAGATATTAAAGAAAATGGTAGATTTGTCTTTGTCCGCATAACCCTGTCTTGTGACATCCAAGCTGTGCGAGTATGTGTGCTGAGGGGGGGTGGGGGGGGTTCAACTCGATGCAGTTCTAGAGAGCAGCTGCACCTGCCCGGTATGTCAACAACGGGGTCTGGAGCAGACACTCAAGAAGAGAGGTGGCTTTCACACCACTGGCCTCACCGAAGCTGCTTACTTTCCAAAGACAACAATGACCACGCTGCTCTTCTGCGCCGCGGAGCTTTTAGGCTCTATGGGCTTGGCGCCTGGTCTGTGAGGCCTCCAGATTATCTCCTGACTGAGTCCTCTACATACAAGCTTATTGGACTTCCTCATGTCCCCTTGTTTTCATGGCTCTAAAGTTTCCAGGATGCTTTTTTGACTGTCTGTTTTACACATAGAGACAGGATCCCCCGTGGGGGTTGTTAGGAGGTTACAGGGGGGTAGTAAAGAGGTCAGGGAGACACTGTCAGTCTATTTCCTTTCTCTGGCCTTGGGAAACATGCACCACAAGTCTTCTGCATATTTTTAGCGTCCTTGCTGTTTTTTGTCTGTGTGTCCACAGGAGAAGATAATGTCATTCCCAGTCCACGAGGACATTACTTTTTCACATGGATTACTTATTATTAGTGTTATATTTTACCCTCTTTAGCTATGGAATGGCTGCAACCAGCACACAGTCAGAATAATGCCCAGCGTCTGGAAACCATCAAGTTTATGTGTTGGTGTGTAAATCTCTCTTGCATAGAATTTCTATAATCCTTCGCTGGAGTTTTCCTCACAGTTTAATGTCTACAGCTGGAAGGGTGTGCACACTCACATGAGGTGGGGGTTTTTCTGGAGAGAAAAAGAACGCCTGAGTGTGTGAGTGTGTATTGTGTTTCTTCTTTTCAGTTCTACACTTTGACTTGAATTTTCAAACATGGGGTCTGATGACAAGAGTGTTATCTTCCATTAGACATTTACACAAGAACACATGTTAACTTGGAATAACATGTTTCTAAAAACGCCTTTCTTTGGGAAGTACATATTTATCTCTATTTTCCTTTTTATTCCTATAAAAATGAAATAGTTGCTCTGTTTGTCTGTTGGTCAATTGATGTAGTGTGTTCTTTGCAGGGAGTCACTGTGATCGGACGCATCCTGTCTCAAACTGAAAATGGTCGTGAACAATATCATCTGAGCCCGTGGCCTGGGTTACGTTACGGGAAGACTGTTACTCAGACATGTTTTACCTGCTGCACCACATTTATCCCTGGGTTATCTCTAAATGAATCATAACCGCCTCTCTTTTAGCTGCAGCTCATACCTTCTTCGGTATTATTTTTAATTATTACCTGCTTTTGTGTGACTGTTAGAACAACTGCTGATAACTAACAATACCATTTAAATAGAAAACAATGTGCACGTTGCTATGTAGAGATTACATCATCTCTAAACCATCTAGTTTGACATCATTCTCTGTGTTCTCTGGCAACAGTCACTTTTCATATTGTCCCTGTGTGCTTTGACATTATAGTTTATAGTTCATCCTAGTTTATTATTAAGTGTTGGGAGGATGTGTGTCTTCTGAAATAGAAGAAGAATTTAGCTCTGAGATAAAGTGCTATTGAAAGAAAAACCTCCACGAAAAGAAAAACATCCTTGAAGATGTTACGTGTAAACAGAGAGCTTGTTGAACCATATTAAGATTATCTTACCCAGACTGCAGTTCTTTCTTTCTAATTCCACAAGACAATTATCACTGAGTGAATTGGAAGGTATACATGCCAACAAAAATAAGTCATTTCTGTTTTGCTGTGGCCCACCTCTTTCTAATGCTTCACTCTGCAGCTGCACGGCGCTGTGGAAAACAAACTGTGGAGTGCAGCTGGGCTCCTCGAGACAGCAAAAGGGGAATTTTAATCCCTTTTAGTTCTTTGGGAACAGTCAGATTTATTTGGTCATAAAGAAAAGAAAAGCATCCCACCATCTGAGAAGGATTGGAAAGTGAGAAGACAAAATATGCCAGAACCCCTGTTGCAGACTAAGAAACAGTACGGGCCTGGAAATGATCCCCAACAGGTCGGATATAGTAACGATAGTGACACAGGGGGGAACCCAGCACAGCTCAACTCAGGCATACTTACACATACCCTAAGAGCAGACTAAATATGTTACGGCGCAGAGCCAGTGAAGGTTTAATCACCATGAAGCCCATATGCACTACTGTTAAAGGCCAACCTGCACGTGGATCTCCTCCGTTCACTGCAGCGCCATCTGAAAACGAACCATACAGAGGGCCTCAAACCATTTCCAGCTGTCCCGTCCCCGCTCCAGTATAACTCCTAACCTGATATGACAGGGCAAGACGAGGGTCAGGCCTCGAGGAAGATTCATAACATGTAACTCAAGCTAAAAGCATTATGTCCATAATTGCCTGTGGTTAAAAAAAAATGAAGATGGCCAAGTGCTGCACCGATTGTCACTCATGTTACCTTTATTAACTTCTCCTTTTACATCAGACACCAAAAGTCTTTACACATTTAATATGGCTAAAAACAATGAAAGGATACAATCATGCCCTGGTTGAATGTAACAAGTAGTTTCCATTTACTGAAGAGCAGCGTATAATTTCAGTTTTTATTGTTTTAAACTTTTCTACTGCTTTTGTGTGATCAAATATGACACATTTTTACAGAACAGACTGTCCAACCCTGTATGGTTCAAATGTCCAAAAGAGTTTATTGACACTGTCCAATATTCACTCTCTCTGTTCTGTTTTGTGTCTGTAAGGAAAATATCTGGCTTTTTAGCTGCTAAATGCTCAACTATATTCAGCAGCTAATTACTGAATGGTAATAGTAAGTCTGCTGTTTGGTGTAAGGTAATATTTGCTTTCATCATTATGAGCGACCTCTTCGCATCGTCACATTGCTGCGTGGTCGTTCCACAAGCTGCTCCTTTGCTACTTTAAAAAGTAAAAAAAAAGTAAAACATTATATTTGATTCTTCCTCAATTGCTTAATCATCCACCATTCCGATCATGCAATAATTTATTTGTAAATAATTTATCATTTTAACATGTGGTTGTGTGAATCAATATGTTAGCTATTTGTCATTAGCTCAACTCAGTAAATGTGATGTGGTACACATCAAATACAGTTTGGAGAAAGATAAAGAAATTACTACAGCCTTCTTTTTGCTGTCGAGTTGCTCTGGACATGTATTAGTCTGATATAATAAAATCCAAGAAGCATCTGGTATATTGTTCAAAGCTCCAGTAAGCTGAGGTGTATTAAAAAGATAGATGTCCATGTCCCTGCGAATGTCCTGAGAATAGAATCATCCCATTCCTCCGGTACCGAAGCAAAGGAAAGGCTGCAGACCCTAAAGCACTTCACTTGATTCAAGTGCAATAAAAAATTGGACCATTGCTCAAAAGCATCAACAATTGTACTGCTGCTTAGTTTCAGCCAGGCGTTTAATTTGGTCTATGGTTAAAGAATAACATTTGTCTGGTAAAAAACGGTACGATGCAACCACTTCTTTCTCTGCTGTTTTTTTTCTGTTTCTTTAATGATATGCCTTACCTTCTGTTAACTGCTTGAATTGAATGTCCCATTTTTGTATGAGAAAGCTTGTGGACTATGCCAAACATTAAAGATATGTAAAGAACGCATGCAAAGAACAGAGCCCCACTCATAAAAACTAGTGGCCATCAGGATGTTCAATACAAAGTATTCAGTCAAAGCCTTGGCCTCATTTCATTTCCTGAAACTCTTGATAATTCAGATTTTTTTTAAAAGACGGAGGGACAAGGGATGGAAAAGTAGGCCATTTTTATATATATATATATATATCATTTTAAAAGGGGTGCATGTGTGGGGGAGGGGTCAGCTCTTTATCATGCCTCACTGACCAACCTCCACTTTTCGGCCTTTAGGAGCATCCTGTGACCCTGCGACCCCCAGGACAATAGAGGCCAGGACGTTTCCCAGTGAGCGACGATGAAGCCAACAACAGGAACATGAGGAGTGCTCCTGGGAAACAAACTGTTTATTGTGCAGCAGGATGGACAGCCCCCAATGTCCCAGGCACTTACGTTCACACAGTCCCAGCGATAACCACACACCTTTACGCGATAAAATCTCCAGCGACAGGCAGGTGACTGCTTCAATGCTTCTGAATCATGCAGCAAAGGTTATAGAGACGCCCGTCTGTGTGTGTGTGTGTGTGTGTGTGTGTGTGTGAATGGCTGTAAGAAAAGTACATAGATAACAAGAATATTTCCCTTTGACCGAGATCACAAAATATTACCACACGCTGTGACCACTTAATACTTCTTTTATTATGCTGTTATATGAGTCTACTCTCTTTGTCCCAATACACATTTTCAACTGTTGATTTCCCTTCATTTCTGCACAGACTCAAGCCGTGATGATACATTTATATTTAGTCACTTTCCATTTGATAACAGTACCAAGACATTTGTTGGTGTTGCCACTGCCTGTCTGTTTGAGAGGAAATCCCTTCTTTGTCTCTCAAGGAAGCTCAACAAACTGGGAAAACCTGAATTTTACATCAGAACTCAAACAGCTGGAACGCATTTAATCACGGCGAGTCACCACCAAACGTATTAGTCAACACTCCAGACTAGTTATTACCTTGGCTCTGGAGACCGCTCATTGCAAGAGCAGCACAGTAAAACAGTTTCCATAGCTGTCAATCACTCTGCCAGAGCTTTTCTGCAACACAGAGACACAGAGGACTCGAGGGATTTATCTTTAAGTGCTTAACCCCAAAGGATTACTGGTTCTTTATGCCTATATGTGTGGTTTGTGTCTGTGCTCCACATGATGCTCATCTGATAAGGGTGGATCAGAGGTGACGGACACAAGGGACTGGATCAGATCTCATTCTTTCAGCTCCCTCCAGAGAGAAATTAAACCCCGATAATCACAGAAGAATTAGAAGGGGAAAAAAACACAAATTATTTTTGAGATAGCGCATCCATAATTCTCGCATGCTGTTGTAATGAGTAAGAATGTTTAGTTTTGTGATTTGTTTTAAATCCAAATGTGGAATGTAAAGTGTATTGGCACAAGAACTTTCAGTTTAGAGTGTTACATATTTAAATATATCATAATATATAGCATATAAATACTTTTCCATTGCTTTCTTTTCTTTTTAACTTTATTACATTCCAAAGGAGAACTGTTCACATTCAGCTTACAACATCTCTCCAATGGCTGAATTTCATTTAACCAATTAAGATATTGCTTTTGGAAACTACCACATCTGAGGCATTGGTTTGGTTTAATAATTTATGAAGCTTTTTGAAAGGGACCATTCTATTAAAGTGTTTTTTGAATGTTCAAAAAGGGTTCAAAGACACTCAATCAACAAACAAGTAATAACTGTTTGGTCTCTGAAAACGCTAATGAAGCATTATTGTTGAGCTTTAGACATCCCACAACCAGCTATGCAATTAAAACAATAAAACCTGCAGTGTACTCCACAGCCACAATTAAAGATTATTATGCTATTTAATAAGCACACCCTTGAAGCTATAAATGTTTATATGATTGCATCATTTAATACTTGTAGGCCAAAAAAACGTGCACCGTGTACCAGCTTGTTTTAATAATCCAAAATCCAAGTAGAAGACAAGGGGAAGCTTGATGCTTTTCCTATAAAAGGCTTTCTGTTGTTGATTTAAGTTTGTAAAGTGATGCCCACAAAAGTAAAATAAATATTTGAGGAATAACTCTATGGTTTTCTAGGTCACAGACCATCTTAACACAGACAAGCAAAATCAAATCACGGCTAAGGAAATGAGCCATGAAACACTGATTGCCCCGTACATAATAACCCTTTTTTCAGTTGCTTAGCTCAAGAATTATTTGATTGTGCAGAGTGCTGACTTCACTGAAAACATGAGCACTGCTTGCACATATTGCCTGAGTGTTTAATCAAATCAAGACCATTGATACAAAGAGTGAACAAATATCTCTCAGTATGTGGGAACAATGGATCTTTGTTCCGTAAGAGTGTCCTCAGAAAGCTAATATACTGACCGAAGGTAGAACACCTCTGGGGACTGAGAACCCAGCTTGTGCTCACCGATAATTGGCCTTGCTTTTATTGGATAATTTAGACATTTGCAAGATCCATTTAAGTTCAATTTGAAAATGACAGTGACCATGTGCTTTGTCCTGGCAATGGCTGCCATGGGAAAAACGCCATTGAGAGGAATATGCTTAAGCAGGGGTGCAGCTTTAGTATAATTGCAACAATAAGTGGAATGCCGTTTGTTACACAATGGAACTTCTACTAATGATGATTCATGTGACCAAAGAGACAGATCACTGGAGTCTGTTCAGTTCATGGTTTCAAATAACAGCACTATAGGCCATATTCCTCATGAGGTCAGCTAAGTTCCTACTCCCACCCATATCATCCCTGTTCTGCCACACTCAGGCCTCAGCTCATACATCAATCTGGAACTTGGGGCACCAGCTTTGTAACTAAAAACTCAACTTCTGCTTATAGCCGGGAAATTCCCCACACAGGTCAGCGATACGTTGCTTTATTGAAACCACAACATCGCTCGGTTATTGCTTTGAACATTTACACGGTAGCATGGCTGCGTAACTGAAGGGCTCACTATCTGTCCACTACAAACCTTATAGGTCTAAGTACACAGTAGCAAACTCACCAATGTGATTTGAGATTTCAGAGGAAGCTACAGTAGCATAACAGTGGGAGGCTTTGTAAACCGAGGCTTCACGCTCACAACTTGTGGGCTTGACTGTGTCTGAAAACCTCATGCTGATAAATGGCCTCTCCAGGAAGACAAACTCAGAACACAACGCCCCTGCTGCACAAGAACCAAACTGCTACCTCTGCTGCCGGCTGAATCTGATTACAGGCAGGCCCTGAGGACAGGCAGGTCATTGAGAGCACAGAGATGAGCAAACAATAAGATATTATCTGAAGGAATCTTTAGCTTTGCAAAGGAAAATGGTCCCTCTCAGTGTCACATTGACGATAGGATCCTCAACCTGACACTGAATCAGCCATTTAAGAAGAATGAACACTGTGACCCATTCATTCATACTCACTAAAATAATGAGAGCTCTTTTTTCACTCTTGTTTAAGACATATAAAGAGAAGCTCATGAGGCTTTGCAAGACAAGGCTTTGCAGAAACCAGAGCATGCAGCTGACTCAGTTGAATATGCCTTTACAATGATTGGGTATTGAATGAACAATTCTATAGTCTTTTTCTCCAGTCTTATGTTCGTGCAGATAATACACGTGTTTGCCGTTATTGTACTTTGCAGCTCCATTGTCATGTATATTTGCACTGGAGCAAATTCATTTCGAAACGAAAATTGAATAAGGTAATTTATTCAAAGCATTTAGCAACTGATTTGATAAATGACACATTTCTGGTGAGAGCTGGACATTATGCATTCTTGCCATCTTTCCTGTGTGTGTTTTTGTTCTTTTCAAATAGTGACATCTTGTGGACGTCTGGCCTCAAGCATTGTGCTGTAAATGTTTGGGACATGTTTCGTAGCCCTGTTGTTACAACACTGCATTCCTTACTCCCCTGATGATAGGGATAGTGATTGCGATGATGTTTTCAAAAAATGTATAAAAATAGACAATGACTTGTGATTTGAGGAAGTATATGAGATAAAATGACAAACCGACTGGAGAAAACAAGTGATATACAGATGTTTTGTCTAAATTGCCACTGTGGTTATCTGTCAAGTGTTGGAAGTGACACAACTTTTATTTTTTTGACCGTTTTAAATGAATAATAATGTTTTTAAATACAGCCATGGAGTCGTAGCCTCGTCGTCATTTACAGAATAGAAGTCTCGCGATATTACCCGAACCTGTTTGACAGGCACCAAGGGGAGGTGAGAAGAGAGACAGCAAAATAGCCCGGTTGTTCTGTTGCAAGCGAACGAAAGACCAACATTTAACACACAATTTGTCGTTTGGATTGAACTAAAAAACATACCAATCCTGCTGTGTATCAGACGCGATTTCCTGATAACACTACGTGAGGCCTGGAAGTACGCGGCCACAGAAGCCGAATTGTATGTGTGAAGGGCTAAGTGTTAGCTGGCAGGCTACATAGCATAGCCATTGCTTCAATGGCGTTGAAAAGAATTCAGAAGGTGAGTGTGATATATTTTTTTTCATGTGCTATCCTTACCCTCGGTTATTATTTGAGCATATATTCTCTATTAAGATCACACTGCTGTACTGCTCTGTATTTAGTATTTCCGTAGAAATGGTTGTTTAGTGCTCATTTTTAAAACAATTCTCAGACAAAGACGAGCTAACGGCTGGTGGCCATGTTGGTGCATTGCTACCGTGTTTGTTGGCTTTCGAAAACAACTCCCAACAGCGTCATTCTTTGAACAGCTAACTCGGTTTCGTTTAGTTCTGTGTTTAACGTTAGGTGAGTATTTACCTAGGAAAAAGGGGACAGGTAGCTCTTTATCCATACTTATTAAAATTGCTAAAATGCTGAACAGGTCATTTGGTAGTTGAGCGCTATGGCTAACGTCAGGTCGGTGGTTTGACTGACGTTTAACGTGACCGGATTTGGTTTTAATTCTTAGCTGGACACTTGTCTTGGTACTCGCGGTTGTTCACTAGCAGTATGGCTGCTGAGGTTTTTAGTTGCCGAATGACAGACGCCTGCTTGTTGCCAAAATTGAACCCTAGTGTCAGCGTGGCCATATATGGAATGGTAAATGGGCCACTGGATTAGGCCACGGTGTGTATTTATATAACGGGCTATAGACGGGCTTACTTCAAGTTAAATAACGGCCTTTCTTTTCAATGCAGCCATCTGTAATCTAGCTGTCAGTGCGTTGAATGGGATTTAATTTCTACGGCGTTTGGCTCTAGCCTTCACCTTTGTTTTTGTTACAATATTACAATCGACTGTATTTCTTGGCTTCATTTCTGTTCCATAGTTTTTAACCCTTTTTAAGTTGACATTTATGTTTCCCTAATTCAATAAGGAGGCCATCTGTCCCAAAATGACTATTTAGATGTCAACAACCTTAGCGCTAGAGTTTGGTCAATATCCAGCTTGTCAGGTTCGTTGTAGGCACCAGTTTGATTTTATGCAAACTAGTGTTAAGTGAACTTGGGCCACCTGCTCAGAATGATCCCCACCGAATAATACCCCCCTCCCTCCCGCCAGTAGCTCATTGCTTAAATACAGTAATTTATTCTGTTGGGTAAAACATGTTTTAAATCTGTATACTTTCATACATTTTGGTGAAATTATGGGTATTTCCTGTGGAATGTTAGGTAGGTAATTTGAATTTGGTCTTGTCATTATGGTTAGATATTTAAGTTAACGCATTCCTTGCGGACAGATTAGTTGTTGCAATGCATCAACAACTGACTAATAAATTCAAGGCTCATTCATTATGTGACTGTCTTGCCCACAGGAGCTGTCTGACCTGCAGAAGGACCCACCTGCTCAATGCTCCGCTGGACCAGTTGGAGAGGATTGTAAGTACTGAGGAAATTGCTGCATCAGTTTATGCTTGAAAGTAATAACTTATTTCTATGTATACATCAACTTTTTGAGACTACAATAGAAATGTATTTGTGTGTGTCTAAGAATGTAAATGTAAATGCATTATAAATCTTTTCCCCAGTGTTTCATTGGCAGGCAACAATAATGGGTCCGGTAAGTGAAATTGACTTTAAAACCAATAATAAATAAATAATAATAATAATAAAATAACCTATTCCTTTGACTAACTTGACTCGTTTTTATCTTTTTCAATAGAGTGACAGCCCTTACCAGAGCGGAGTGTTTTTCCTCACTATTCACTTTCCGACAGATTACCCCTTCAAACCACCCAAAGTGAGTGGATCTTTTCTCAGGCACCACACATTTCAGCTCACTTCTCATTCATTTACGGTAGGAGGGACAAATGGCAATTGGCTTCACTGGATCACCACAACATTGTTTTTCCACTTTGTCACAGGTCGCATTCACAACAAAAATTTACCACCCAAATATCAACAGCAATGGGAGTATTTGTCTGGATATACTGAGATCACAATGGTCACCTGCACTTACAGTATCAAAAGGTAAGCGATAATACAGCATTCATTAGTTTATTGACATTTACATTTATAGTAGTAGTTTATTGAATTAATGTTCACAGCAAACATACAGAACACCAGAGACCTGAGTTTGAAACCGCTGTATGCAGTGCTTGCGGTATTTAAGCTGCAATATACGGGAGCATTGCTATGGTAGTGTTTTCTGGGGATACTGCAAGACGTGTGCTACCTTTCCACCGTCTGTCGGAACAACGGCAGTGAGCTGGACAGCTGAGCACGCTCAAATGCACAAACGAGCATTATTAAACCTGAGCGGGTCATGCCAATAAGGCAAGGAAAAGCGCAGATGCAAACACAGAACCGGGAGAACGACTTAATTTTCTGCTTAGATATACATGAATCCACGCAATTTTTACATTGTAAATAGTTGTTTGCTGCTATATTAGTAATCTGAGTCATGGGTATTGCACCTTTTAATGTTAGTTGGTTTTGATTAATGATTCATAGGAGGCTTCATGTTGAAGAGTGATTTTGACACCCAAGTCCCATCACCCAGTTTAACTTTTTCCAGGCTCGTGTTGGTTTTCAACTGAGATTCTAGTGTCAAATGTTTAAGTGTAGATATTCCCTTTGATCAATGCTGCTTGGCCCTATTGTGATGAACATGTTAAGTCCAAATCACACATGGCTTTGCTGGTATTAGAGCAACCAATAAATCCACTGTCATTATCACATTGGGTTTCTGTTCATGGTATCTAATGGCTTTTTGATTGATTCCTCCACAGTATTATTGTCTATCTGCTCTCTTCTTTGCGACCCAAACCCGGATGACCCACTGGTACCAGAGATCGCTCACACATACAAGGCCGACAGGGAAAGGTGTGTGTAAAAACATCAATGAGTATAAACACATCTCTCGCCCTAGCTTACTGTCACGCTGACCTTTGTTACTAATTCCAAACTCTGCATGTATTTTACAGGTACAACAAATCAGCAAGAGAATGGACACATAAGTATGCAATGTGAAAATGCCAGTGAGATGAAAATACAAATGAAAACAAAATAAACACGTTTGATTTGTAACTTGAGGCAAATGAGCAACAGGTGAGGAGGAGGAGGGGGAAGAAGAAGAAGGAGGAGGAGGAGGAGGAAGTGATACAATGAGGTACAGTGCCACCTGGCTTTCCATGTGCTGAGCTGCTACCATGTGCTGTCCTTTATGACTTGTGTGAATCTGCTGAGCAGGACCTGATGGGCTCCTTAAAGCACTCCCATATGGAATACCGGAAACTCTTCACAGTCCATAACGCCACTCTCAGACTTTAAACTGTTACTCCTGCTATTGTGATTTTCACTATTGTTGTTGCTATCCACACTCATCATTTCGCCGTCAATGAGTCATGTTGTTGTTCTACTCTGAAGCAAATTTTTGGATTTATTTTTGAGATCGACTCTCCCTTCATTTTCAGAGGTACTGTCTGTGTCCCACTGGATGTCTTTTTATTGCTGTATTTCCATGTATTTAGTGGCCTTTCTGTGTTATGATTTTTGGTATGTGCAATTGAGGCAGAATGTTCCCTGTTGAACTCAAAATGGTGCAGTACCATTACCAGCAGTTACAATCTGTTGGCAAATACTGTGTCTACCCCGTAACAATGTGAAAGATGCAAAGAAGGATTGGTCTCTTATCACCCACACTGCATTTTAAATTGCAATAGTATTTAGTGGTTTTTGAGGACACTCTTGTAGGACGAATGTCAACCCGCATTTTTCTCACACATGCTGTCATTGCTTTTATTTTGTGTATAACACCGATGGCTGGTACCCATAGTGCACTGAATACTACTGTTTGACTTCTTACTTCTTGTGTAACTTTGAACATGGCTACTCTTTGGCGTATAGCTGAGCGGTGTGTCACCTCCTCAGTGCAGTTACTCAGGTATCTAACCAAATCATCAGCCTTTTACATGCAGTGACCCATTGTGAGAAAAATGACCAGATGCCGTAACATCATTAAAATGTGCTTCTCTACCTTAACTGGTTTGTTCATATACAAGAAAAAGCTCACACTGAAGAGACTAAATTAATTAAAAGAAGAAAAAAAAGACCAGCTCTTCATACATCTAGACCAGCACAGTCTGTGTTGCGTAAAAGTGCCCCGTCCAAAAAGTAGTCGTTTTGTCTCGACTAGGCCTTTTTCAATTATCCCCGAGTTCTTCTCATAAGCATCATCATTGAGTTTTTAGCAACACCTGGATGGGAGCAGCTTTTAAACAACGCTACTGTTTTAAATGGAATGCCCTTTGGTTACAGCCGCCACCAGTTATATTTAAAATGGGAACTTAAACAGGCATGGCATCTTTCAGAACCTAGTCATATGAAGTCATTTGCATCTTGTTGCTCAACATTAAGAAATACAGTTTTCATGACAACTTAATCAAGTGATGTGAAGAGTCAGCATTTCTTTCTGTTCGTATGCGGGTCTGCAAAGATTTGTTTTGTTTTGGAATGAACAATCCACACTAACCGTGCAACCGTTTGTCTCAGTGAAACATTGGTGACCTTTTGTATTGTATCTTTGAAAGCTTTAGTGGTAGGTTTATTCATCTTCATTCATGTCACCAGAATTGAACAAGATTGTGATGTGTCATAATGTAATATCGGTTTTAATATAATTCATTGTGGCTGTTGGGTAAAATAGTTAGGAAATGCTTCTTTTTTTTTTCTTACTTTTGTTTTTTTTAATCATGGCTCATAATGTGCTGATGCTGCCAATATAAAGGGAATTGTTTGATATAAAGGGGAAGAAATTAATCCTTTGAGGCATTTTGGAGTGAATTCATCCAAATAGGCCCATAGTAAAGCACTGACATTTTAGAGACCTTGATTTTAGAATCAACACCATTGTTCACGCGCCAATTATAGATTTTTATCATTGTCAACTGCTGTAGAGAAAATTGTCAAAACAAGTCATTTTGATGAACAGTGTACACTAAAAAAAATTGAAAATATAACCTCAAAATGCAGTGAAAGTTTTTTCTCGACCCGACCATAAACTAAAATAACTTAATAGTAATAGTTCAAGCTTTGTGTGCATTGTTTGTCCAGCTATTTATTTCAGAGCTGAGTATCTCCCTACTGTACCAATGAATGCAGCCTCGATTCATCATGTGAGTGGTGCGACATTGAATTCCTTTGTCCAGTGTGCTCAATAGAGTTTATATAGGCAGCTTGGCATGCTTTGCACTCTGGTGAACCTTCTCACAGCCATTTGCCAGATATCAGGGATTTCGTTACAATTCATCTGCCTAACACCTCTGACTAAAATTTTAGCCTTAACCCTCATTTTGTGTGTGCATATATATAGCGAGAGAGAGAGAGAGAGAACATTGTCATAATCTGTAAATTTGCTATCAGGGCTGTATCCCTTAAACGGGTGATTCATTTCATCTAAAGACATGGTAATCTGCTTGAACAGTAACAAAATTTTGGTTGAAAATGTCAGCCTGGCTTTCTCTTGACAGCTGGACCAGCCTTCATGCATCTCAAAAATTGGAATATGTCTGCTTGAAATGCCACCACGAACGTCCACTTGTCATCACATAGCCTACACAAGATAACTATTGACCTTGTCATGACATATAAATAAAGCTCATCTTGGTTTACCGTTGCCTGCAATCCTTTCAGTGGGTCTTTATTGTGTAGCAATGACTACCCATAACCACTTGCATTAAATGAGTGACCACAAACACTGTGATCCATAAGCAGAAAAGGTCATGCAAATGTATTATTTAAATGTGTTTTTATGTTTCGCCGTCGCCGAGTGGTACCTGGCACTCTGGGGTGCGCTTGATTCCGTGAGCTCCCGAGCGGGGTCTGTGCGGTGCAGACTGCGTTTTCGTGCAGACGTCTTGAGACAGGCACGTGCAGAGATAGACCCCCCAGTGGTGCTCAAGCACCTGCCTCTTTTGCCCCGGACAAGAAAAGTGTCCCTTCTGCTTGAGTCCGATCTTTTCTTCATTCATTAATATTTAATACAAATGACAGAAGCAGAGGAAATGTAACTGCGACAGCGCGGCTCTTTTAGCTCGGTAGCAATCGCCCAAAAGAGACCGGAAACACCGCAAATGATCGGTTTCGGGCAATGCGAACTTTAGCAACCGCTTTAGGACACATTTGAGCTAAGAGCGCAATTCAAGTGGGCGTCATGAGCAATGCGAATGAATGAGATGGTGCGAGATCTTGCAAGGAGACCTGGGAATTTTCTCTAGGCTACGGAAATGAATGTGATACACAACGTATTGTGGCTACAACTATTTTCTACCTAAAGGCGGCTATGAAATTCATATTTATAGCAGCAACACCCTCTAACTGTCACATTATTCATGATAATTGATATTGAAGTACCTTATTGCTTAAGTACAATATGGCCTTTGCTGTTTTGGCCTGTTATCCACTTATTTATGCAATTTCAGTAAGTTTGTTAACAAAAATAAATATTTTAGTTGTAAATATCCTTCCGTGTTTTATATTTTATTATTGTTTTTAATTTCATGAATTATTTTGGCGATGGGTGCACTTTTGTTTTGGTCTGACCACCTGCCCCCAAAAAATGTCGGTCCAAGTGCCTGCTGTGAGACATATCCTTCTTTCTTAAGTGGGAATTGTGTGCATGGAAATAACTATTCTGACATTGTTTTGCACAGATGCGTGGCAGAGTAGACTAAAAGAAGGCAAACCTAGCTCCGTGAGTGCGGAGTGTCCCTTTGAACTAGTTTAACGTCACTGCCGGACTGCACAGCTGAAAGGCAGCGTCATCGCCACTCCCCCCCAATAGGAAGGGCGCATCACGGATAGCTAGCTGGCTAGCTGTACCCCGCACTACGATGGCAGTTAACCTCAGCAAGAATGGCCCGGCATTAACAGCTGCATTTAAAGAGGTGGTAGATGAAAAATCCAATACCAACTGGTAAGGCGCGGCCTTTTCAAAACAGTGTCAGCGCTTTGGGTAGGAGGCGTTATGTTAGCTTCAGCGTTGGCTAGCGTTCAGCCTTTCGTCAAGTAACGTTCAATGAACGGTAACCTAACGATGTGTAAACGTATCCTGGGACTAAATATTACTTTGTCAACTACAGCAGCCCTTCTAATCATTAATGTATCCAAAACGTAGCTCCGTGGGATTTTATGCTTTTTCCCACATGTATTGCCGGTCTGACGTACGTTACATTGACGCGATAGATGAGCTAACTGAATAGCTAGCGTTAACTTAACAGTTGGTCAGCGAGCTACTCGTGACAAACACAAGCGCTAACGCAATTCACCTTCGTCTATTCTATGATAATAGGAGTACAACGTTGTTTATTAAGCCATTTCATGAATTGGTTGGCGGCTACCTGACCCAACTTCCTGGTAAAATATCAGAAGTAAAAAAAAAAGGCCAATATGTGAAAGCAAATCCAGAGACTTCCTCTTGGCCCCACCACACGTTACAGAAGTGCGTGTGCTTGGTTTGAAGTTGAACTAAAACTTGTTGATGACAGCTGCAGTGTTTAAGGATGACCTGAATTAATTAAATTCAAAGAGCAATTGCCCGGGGAATCCCGTTGGCCTCATATTAGGCCTGACATACTTGCAAGCATAACAGTTTGCTATTCAATTAGAGCAGCAACTAAAGATTTTTCTTCAACACCAGATTATTTTCTGTACTCCTGAAATGGTTGGTTTTTTTAGCATGAAATATAAATTGCAATCATGATTTCCCAAAGCCTGAGTCTGTAAAATCTATTTCTTTGTGTGAACAAAATGTAACATTCAGGTTACGCCCTACAGATTTAAGAGGTTTGTGCTAGGTACAATTCCTGAAATGATGATTTAAACTGTTGCAGTTTTATCTCTCTCTCGTCCTCTTAATAGTCCACACTGAATGCTGCTGTTGTCTGACTTTGGGATTCAGGAAAACGGTTTAGTTGAGTTTGTGAGCTCAGACCGACACATAGGACACGCACAATGTGGCCGTAGCGTTGGTACCACAACGGCAAACTGAAGGGATTGGAGTGTAGAGCCAGGATAAATGCACAGCAGGAGCTTGAGGAGTGGCCAGGTCTCTGGGATACAGGTTGATTGGCAGCAGGAGGGAAATTGAGTGCCACAGACAGAGAGACACACACTGAAACAGAGATGGAACAAACGGGTCGATACATGAAACCCCATGAGGAAAGCAGGAGGAATAATGGCCAGGCAAAGCCAAACCACGACAGCTAGATTACTGAAAGTGTAATTGTTTCTAAAATGGCAGCAATATTTAATTTACGCTATCATATCTCTGTGAAATGTTTTCTGTTGGAATTACGTGTGATCGTTGCATAAAATCTGTATCTGAAACGTCTATTGTTTTGTCTGTTATCAAATGGTGCACATTGACCCCCTGGAACAGACTCTTGTTTAGCTGGTATTTTAATAGCCTTAATCCTGTGTTTTTTTCACAGGGCCCTGTTCACCTACGAGGGAAACAGTAATGATATCCGTCTGGCGGAGAAGGGAGGTGAGTAACTGAGTAGATGTTGATATCATGGTTCTATCAGCCAAATACAATATTATCAAGTGTGTGTGCAGGAATCCCATTGTCGACATTTCAGAAGGGCTTACAGTATTGAACCATCTGCACAAAAGGAGTGCTTGGCCCTGCTATCTACCCACATAATTTGTTAGAAGAAAAAATGTCCACCGTTGCACAACCAACCACGGTAGCCATTTAACTTTTCCACAATGTCAGATGGAGGACTGGAGGAGTTGGTTGAAGAGTTGAACAGTGGAAAAGTGATGTATGCTTTCTGCCGGGTCCTGGATCCAAATTCTGGCCTGCCTAAATATGTCCTCATCAACTGGGTTTGTGCTACACTTAACAATTGTACATTTATCTTTTTTTAATTTTATTTTTTAAAAGTGTCCCTCTTGGAACTTAGTCACCCTTTTGTGTTTCAGACTGGAGAAGGAGTAAAGGACGCAAGGAAAGGATTATGTGCAAATCACGTCAGTTCCATGGCCAATTTTCTGAGGGTAACGTCTTAACAATTCTTTGTCTGACTTTTGACGTTTGCAGAGGATGTTGTATGTATTTTTAGACTGCTCGCTCGTGATGGTTTTGCAATAAACTCAAAGACAACATTAGAGTAATTGGCCTTCATCTCATCCCCATCTATTGGTGCAAGAATTGAAATGACCTTTTATTAAATTGTGTTTTCAGGGGGCCCATGTCACAATAAACGCCAGAGCAGAAGAGGATGTGGAGCCCGAGGTGATCATGCAAAAGGTGGCCAAAGCCTCTGGAGCCAACTACAACTTCCACAAAGAAGCTTCCAACCGCTTCCAGGACAGCGGCCCTCAGGGGCCCGTGGTACGCAGTTCCTGCCTCTTGCTCTCCTGTTCACACATGTTTCCTGCTAGAAAGATAAGCAGAGGGTTGCAGCCTAACTTGACACCTAATCTCAAAACATGGATACATTCAATGCGTTTTTTTTTTGTTCCCACACTCGACCAGCTCCGCCACTGGAATAAAGTTTCAACAAACAAACTTTTAAAGGAGAAAACCTGCTAAATGCTGGCTTTTAGGCTATAGATACTTACAAACGGTTTTGTGGTTGGATCCCACTGTAATTTGGTTTTCTTTTTACAATGTAAAAGGGTATCAAATTGCTTTTTATGTTTCCTTTTATGTAGGGCTCAGTGTACCAGAAGACCAATGCCATATCCGAAATCAAAAAGACCAATAAAGACAACTTCTGGGCTCAAACCGAGGTAGGCTCCTCCACTAAGCTGCTGCATACATAATCTTCATCTCAGACAAGAATACATAGTATCTCTCTTAAAAATAAATAAATTAGAATCATTATTGGCATATTGCTTGAGTTTGCAGTTTTCAAATATTTACATTTCTTTTTAAAAGACCATAAAAATACAAGGCATGCAGTTTTGGATCAATCATGAAGTCTGCAAAAGTGCTCTTCTAACTTGCTCCTTGTCTGCAGTTTTTGTTCACCCCCCCCCCCCCATACCTGTCAAAGTCCAGAAAGCAGTGCTTATTGCGGTGTACTTTTAATGGATAAACAAGACGACCAAATCAAGATTTATAATAATTTGCAAGATACCAAACCCATTGCTGAATTTTAGAAAGAAGAGGAAAAACGTCGCGTGACTGAGCGACTTAAGGCAGACGAAGAGCGGCAGCACCTGGAAAAGGAGAGAAAAGACCGAGAGGCCAAGGAGACGGTGCAGAGGGACAAAAGAGACAAGGACAGGGCCACCCAAATAGACCAACAAAAGTAGGTAGAAGCTGAAGGAAAGCCACTGGTTGCAAGGGTTGAAGTAAAATACATATATTGTCTTAATTGTGTTTTTTTTTTTTTTTTTTTTTTAATTTTAAAGGAAGTACGAGCAGCAGCAGGGTGCTGTGACCAAAGACCAGGAGAAACGCGCGGTGAGTGCCTCACAAGATTTTCTTTGAGTTAATGGAATTCAACCGTGAAGTAACCTGACCGATAAAAGTAATTAGATGCTGAAAAGAGCACACACCCTGTTAAGGCACTAAGGTAGCTAATGTCAGCCGTGCCAACATTGATATCAACATTATCAGGAGGAGGAGACCCAGGTGGCCCAGAAGAAAGCAGTCCAGAGAGGTGAATCTGTGGAAAAGGCCAATGTGAGTTCCCCTCCCTGAAAGTGCTCCCTTGTGGCCGAACCACTCTCCTTTTTAATTGTTAAGTGTTGGTGTCTTTCTAATCAAATGGCAACCATTTGACGCTCAATATAACACCTCTTTTCCACTCTTTGCTTTATGAGCTCTCCTTTTTCCAGGGTCATCTACGGCGTAACATCTGTCTTTTCTGTAATTCTTCTCTCTGCAACACTTCCACAGCGTTTTTAATGACCTGCGACTCTAATGCTTATCGCATGTATTGTTTGTTTCGCCTTTTTCTTTTCTTTTCTTCTAGGAGGCGGCTTCTCTCATCTCTCAGCGTGCTATGAACCCCAGAGAGATGTTCAAGCAGAGAGAGCGGGGAATAACTCCCAGCGACTCAGACGTTCCCTCTGCCGCCCCTGCTGCCCCTGCAGCGCCTGCCAGCCCCCAGCCAGGTACCAGCCATGCATACGCTTCGACCTCTCCAAATCCGCTTGCGTTAGATCTCACAGCCCTTCCTCATTGCTGCATGGCTCTCTTAGCATCCAGCTAGTGGCAAGTATAAACCTGTCTATCTGGAGGAGGTTGCCTCGTGTCTTTTTCAGAGGTTTAACTTTCCATGAGATATAGTCCTACTTAATGCTGTATCTCCACCATTGTGTTGGCGCTTCTGCTCAACCAGTCTGTGTCCGCTCTCCTTTTTTTTTTTTTTTTTTTGTTGCTTCCCAGGCCGTCTGCAAAGCCCTTTTCTGTCTAAGCCAGTGTATGAAAGTGAGCGAGCCAGTTCGCCTCAGCGCCAATCTTCTCCTGTGCCAGCAGCCGCTGCCTCTCCTGTCCGCGCCACAGGTGTGAGATCTCACACGCACACAAGCTAGTACATACAAAAATGCATGCACTATGTTTTGGTTGTCAGTTTCATACTTAAGTTAAATCTCCCAAGCTTCCATGTTTGTTTTTGATCATCTTCAAAGTCCTTATCACAACTTGCATTGTGAGTCATGCCTCCTTTCAATGTACTTGTTTTCCTAAGAAACCTTCAGATTATTATTTTGTTGCTCTTCATGTGAAACGCTCACGTCTGAGAGGGCGGATGGTTGTTTCCAGCCTGCGTGGACTTGTGAATGTGTTCCCCTGTGTACATGCATGTCTGTGCTTGTGTTTTGGGGGACAAGAGCCTGATGTGGATGATGGACAGTCTTGGTGTGAGTATGATGAGCAGGAGGAGACCCCCCAGGAGCCGTTTGAAGGTGGGGCCACTTTCTCACACACATCAGTGTTGGGCATGGGCTCTCCAACCCACCCGTTTGCTTCTCATATTATTTTGTCATTTGTTCAAAGCACATTATTCCCTCCAGTCAAATGGTGCTCTTATGATCAGCTGCTGCCACCTACTGGTTGTTGGTCGGGTCAGACACGTCATACTGATACTAATCTGTCTTTTCAGAGAAGACCTCGGTTGTCACCTCCTACATCAAAGAGACTGCTTGTGAAGAACCAGCTGAGGTGATTGTTTGCTTCTTTTATCAGGACATGCTATGACTGTTTTCGTCATAAGTAATGGCTGATTAAATAACCTCTGCATCTATAAAACATCACACTGTTGTGATTGCTAAGTCAACGATCACTTTCACAGCCCACAGAAGAGGTCAGATATAAAGTGGCAAAGTTAGCTGTTGCTAACTAACCTGCTACAAGTGGAGCCATGTATTGATAACTTCTACAAAAGAGTGGATTAAGCGGAGAACACTCCCAGAAAAGAGAGTTCCTGCTGAATGACTAGAAGTCCTAAAGATAATGTTTGACAATGTTGCCCAAAACGTTGAAGGAAGAATAACACTGCCTCGGTTGCATGTCTCCACACAAGATTATGCCCCCAAGTGTGAAACCGCATTTCACTTCTGTAGGCAACCAAAACTCAGCAAGTGGTGCCACACAACTGCCTCTAAGAAAACATGCACGTCAACAAGCCGTTGTCACAGTCAACCTATCGAAGCTGGACATTTTTTCAGTCACTAAATGACTAAATTAAAGTGTGTGTACTGCCATATACTGAAGTGAAACTAATGCTAGCTGAGCTAAATACGGTGTCGGCCGCAGCCCATAGCAACTACTTTTGGCACGCAGCCAAGCAGGGCCTATTTCATTTTATCTAAATGTACTTATGCATAAATAAAACTACCACTTGGTGAATCTTTTATATAACCATTTGTATTGTGTCATAAACGATTGCTTAACTGAAACACCACTTTACTTATTCCACTCCCAGGTGGAGGAGACTAACTCTCATGAGGTGACTCCTGAGGAGATACCGGACAAAGGCACCTGTGCGAGAGCCTTGTACGACTACCAGGCTGGTGAGTTTTATTTTTGTGTCTTATCACAATGCTGTAAGTCAAAAAAACGATTTATTAATCCGTCAACTGTCGCTAATAAAGCAACGTATGACCTCTTTTAGCATAGATTTGCCCCCTTCACAAAAAATATTTAAACCACACTAAATCTCCATCATTGTCGATTTATTTTTTTTCTAATCCGTTACAAAATAAGTTGTTAAAACAACTCAAGCATGTGGATCCACTTTAAGATTTATCTGAGTGAGGGAAGCTCATGCATTTGGAAACTGAAATGTATGCATTGAATTAATACAACAAGCATATGATGTACTTCCTAGAAATGTGCACGCTGTGAATCGGTGCATCGCTACTGCAAATGTTGGATGACGCTCCTAAGACACTGCTCTTCTCCCCAGCTGATGACACAGAGATCTCATTCGATCCTGACGATACCATCACCGGGATTGAGATGATAGACGAAGGCTGGTGGCGGGGCTACAGCCCGGACGGCCATTTTGGAATGTTCCCAGCCAATTACGTGGAGCTAATCTAGCGCAGCCCCCTCCTCCCTACCCCCCGCTTGCAGCTTATCACACTGGCAGTCCCAGAGGACATCTGCAGTAAAACAACACAGTCGGTCTTTGCACACAATTGAGCTGATCAGGCTGAAACTGAGTGAATGATCCCCCACATCATGGACCAATGAACGCAGGGCAATTAAAAAGTCCTTTTCAAGAAAGCAATTGCATTACATTTTTGATGTTGTGAGCAACTGGTGGCATAGTTTAGGGAATTGAGAAGAAGCATAGTCTGATCAAGGCTCCCACTTCTCCACCCAAAATACATCTATTTTCCTTTAAATGTGATGCAGTACAAAATCAGCCTTTAAATACCTAGTAACGTCTAGTTCACATTCCTTACAAAGTGGCTTCAGTTCTATTTCAGGTATAATTTTGTTGTTACTTGTAGCAAATTTTCCTGTTTGATTGAGAGAGAAAAAATTAGATATCTATCAAAGATGATGGTACAAGATACAGTGTAATCCTTTGCCTTTCTCCACCAGCAGACTGAACTTTCCTTTTTCATGTGATTAGTGCTGTGTGAATTCCAATCCATGTTTTAGTACTGCTCTCTCACTGTGGTTGAAGTGAATATTTAAGACAAAGCAGCTTGCTGTGCTCTGGGTGGATCTGCCAGGAAATGCAAACATCGGTTCAGTTCCTTTTAACTGTGACTCTATCGTTTTCATTCATTCGTCATTTGAACCAGATTGTCAACATATTTCACATTTTGGGGGACACGCTTAAGAGGAGAAAACGGTTATTTTGCTTTGTGCGAATCTCGCTGGTCTGAGGTTGAATTTGAGTGGATTACAGATCCCTAATAAGTAGTTGTTGCGGTGCCATAATGATGTAACGTGAATGCGGTGACATTTTAATTGGAAATTGCTATGTTCACTGTTTTTATAATGGAACAAAATTCTTCCTCTTTTGTGCTTTTGAGGTCAGTCTATAAAATAAATCTAAGGGCATCATGTATCCATTGCATTATTGTTTTTCCAGAGTCTATTGTAATGCACAGATGTTCTTCAAAATAAAATAAATAACCAAAGTGGTGTCACGTCTTCAGATTGGACATATCGGAGGCAGTATACGTTTTAGAAAAGCTTGATATAACAGAACCTTTTAGGGATTTTCAGAGGTCTAACAGGAACTCAGACGTATAAACACAGTTCTCTACTCAGTTTCCTGGAATGAGATGACAGCTGGGGAATTCACCTCTAATACATAAGTTTCATTTTCACCCGAGAAATCACATCTTATCTCTCCCACATCCTTCATTTGAATCTTTGTTAGGCAGAAGGACAAATGTAAATACTTTTTCCTAAATTCAGTCTTCCTCCATCAGTAATCGGTGAGTTTGAGATTCACTGCGTTTCTAAAATATCTGCTACCAGTTTTTAATCTTTTCTCGTGCAAATCCCACTGAATATTCCTCAAAGAAACAAACCGAAATTAACCTCGTTTAGATTGTTTAACTGAATTCTTCCTTCGATCGGACGTCATGCATTTGGACACCGCAAGTCGGAAAAATAGTTCCCCCTCTAGAAACACTGCATGAACAATAAAATGTAAACTCTCACTAAGCCTTTAATCTCTAACGACTGAGCCTGTACTTATCCCTAAAACTCATTGCGTCTTTAAACAAATTTATTCTAGGAAAGCCTCACTCGTCTCTCGGCCGTTTCTCACCACGACTGGAATTGTACGTACCGCTTATGCATTTGAATTGTTCTCAGGATAGTGACTCACTTCAGACCAATCTTTTGTGTGTTGAATTCACAATATTTTCTCCACGCGTCATTTACATCTTGCTGCCCTCACCTCTACCTTTTGTTTATCTCAGTGAAAGTATGAAATGAATAGCAGGGGATTTTCTCACCCTTAAAACGTTTTGTTCCACATGTGTTGTTGGCTCCAGGAGATCACTGCAGCCAGCTCTGCAAAACATTCACAATTAAATGTTGAAGTATATTAACTACAAAATGTCTGCATCAGCTCATTTTGCCACTGGTCATAATTATATAATCAGATATCTAAGATGTAATATTTTATTCTAATATCGACATCTTTGGTTCATATGGGAACAAAACAGTTTTGCAGCGCGCCTAGTTAAGCATCTGAAAAAGCAAAACAACCCCCCCCCCCCTCCCCAAAAAAAAATCCCTTCTGAGATTTGGAGAGCTTGTAGATATTCGGTTATTTTGACATTTAAATGTTAATCATTTTGAAATGTCATACTCTATCCGCAACAGATGGGGGAATAGGGCATCCCCTTTCAAACAGATGAAAGGCTTGAGGAAACGTGGATTGTGTCGAGTGAAGCGTCGTCTCCCCTCAGCGTTATTAGGACTAAAGTCATTTCATTGAATGTGGTGCTGACAAAGAAAAATGGAGGTAAAATACTGTGGTTCTTTAGTGTGACATGAGAAAGTACCAGAAAATGTTAAAAAAAAAAATACCAGAGCAGAGTGTCTTCTTTAATCGAGCATTTAATCAGTAGGAAATAAACGTGACCAAGGCACTTTTCATGCGGCCATAAGGAAAATGAATTCCTGAGACCCACTGACTCTTAGCAGCGAGTAGAGAACTCATGTCTACTTGAAAAAGCTGCTTCTGCATTCTCCTTGCATTTTATTTTTAGCCAATATCTTTCAGCGGACGGGCAGTAGGGACCATTTTAAAGAGGAAGGTCCTCTCGTCTTCCTCAAAAGGTAAGGTCTTTAATCCCTGAAGAAATCATTCAATCTCAAAATTGTCATTTTCCTAAGCGAGGGCTTTGAGAGAATGTGTTCACTCAGCTTTTAGCTCTAATGAGGCCAAACTACAGGTGTGTGTGTGTGTGTGTGTGTGTGTGTCTACTTTAAAGGGCTTTTAATATTGATAATATGCCACTGCAGCGCAACATTTTTATATTTTGGTGCGTTTAGGTTCGCACAGAAGCAGTTTGATCAACTACCTCACACTTGGGTCAGGGTTGAAATCTTTGATTTCATTTGAAATAATCTGATGCATTTGGCATCTGAAATGTAAGCATTGAATTAATAATGTATGTACAGGTGCACTCGTTGACTTGAACACGCGTTGTGCTGCTGACGGCAGGAGATGTTTCTACCTTTGCAAGTTTATTATTACTAAACAAATGATTCAAATATTTGAATCATGTTCATGTTTAGAATAAATAGGTTCATTGGCAGTTTCCTTAATCTGAGAATAACGTCCTAAAATACATTTGTTGAGGGTGTATACTTCTGGAAGATGTTATACCTCTATACACACTGGCCAATAGTTGAATGTTTCTTTCACTTCCCCAAATTCAGCTATTTTGGTAGATTTGAGTCCAGTCCAACATCGGACATTGGTCCAATAAGTAATAAACTTCTAAGTCATGACATGTGTTGAAACTGGAAAGCAGGAACAAGAAATTGGACACAGATGTTTTCTTCTTTCTAAAAATGAGTTGAGGAAGCATTGTGAGACATTGAGTGACAACGATTAAAAAAAACTCAGTTTCCCAGACTCATTTGCTGCACGACAAACAGTACAACCAATGAAACTGTTTTGTGGAGACACCTTCCTGTTTTGTGGTGTGAAGTGAAGAGGACGCCGCATGAATTACTGTCAAAAACTCAGTCAAGCCAGAGACTAGAAGACAACTTCTGGAAATGGGTGAGAAGGACTTTTATGTTTGTCGTACTATTTCATGTAATTACTGCGAGCAGTTCAATATTGTATCGTTTTAGACATTCATCTTGATAAATTTCAATACTTTGTAACATTAAATACCGTCTTTAAACAGTATATGAAAAACTGTGCCGGGTCTTTTTCGCAGATGTAATGTGAATACATTCATTTGTGAAGGAAACCATCTAATTTGATGTAGAAAACAATATTCTGCCAGGAAAAACAGGAATCCATAATGAATCCATCACAGAAACGCTGTAAATACATACGTTAATTGGCAAAGAGGCAGGCCATAAAATGAAAAGCACACATTCGAAAGAAATAATATACTACAACAGAAATTTTTCCTGTAATGGAGTAGTTAGAGGCTCCTCAAGGCAGAATTTAACGTTCAAGCCACAGCACAGGAAATAAGTGATCTCAAAAGAGAAGCATATTGGTTTTGCACAAAAGTCCTTTCATTGTGGGTGGAGGGCTACACAACGTTTGGTTTGTGAAGAATAACATTTCATTGCCTTTGGTCCCCCCCCTGTGAAATGTATCAATACGGCATGAGAATATCCATACTCAATAGTAATGGTATGTGCAATGGTTTTCAACAATGTCAAGTAAAGGCTTGTGTTTTACATAGGTTGTAGTTTATTGATTCAGATTGTCTCATCTTTGACCATTATTGTAGGTAACGTCTCACAATATCATACAGTGAATTGTGTGCACAGTGAGCACGGGCAGGAAGTGGTTTAGCAAAGTGTGGTTTAGTATCACACTGAGTTGACAGTGTGTTCTACAGACTCCTGCAGATCAATCGTCTGACCATTACGTACATGTTAATGAAGCAATTACACCCGCAGCAGCGGTGACGTTTGAATTCCATCATTTTCTTTGATCAAAGATGCGCCTTGAGCTGTCTGGAATTTCTGCAAAGTGAAACGTTCATGAACATTTATTATAGGGTGCCAGCTTCCTTGACTGTGATTAGATCGAACTTACTCTGGTCTCTCTGAGTGAAATGCTAAACGTCTTGTCCCCGCGTCTCACGAAGCTCAAGAGGACGCTCAAGAGGACCAGAGGGAGACGTCCCAGCAGGCAGCAGTCATTGACGAAGAGCAGGGGACAGAGAACCAGGTACTGACCTCACTCACTACGGGTTAAGTGTCGGTTGGCCTTCTGGGCAATTTCCATCAGTTACAGTTAATCAGAAACCACAGACATGACTGCTCTCAGTGAGGTGTGTTTTCATTTCCTTTTTTTTTATTGTGAATTTGAGATAGTGGAATTTTTTTTGTTTTGTTGTTGTTGCAAGTGCTGAATATGTGAGTACAGTTGTTTCATCTCGCTGGCTGACTGGGAAATGAGTAACAAAGAATACGCCATTCTGCTTTGTATCCCGAGAGGGCCACGAAGCGCACGCACATCTCACCCCCTTAAGGCACACCACAATATTCTCATTGCACATACAGAAACCTCTGGAGGTCCTCGCGAGCCAGTATTCTGGTAAGTGAAATGAGCTGCATAATATGAGAAACACAAATTAGCTCATAAAATTTCCGAGGCACACGTTAGTTGAAAGCATGGTGGTTTGTGTGGCCTGCCGATAGCATCAATACAGCACGCCACTCACAATCATTGCGAGAGTCACACATTGACACATTGACATCAACATCACCCACGCAGATTTCCAAAAAAATGTATCTAGTGGAAATCTGCAGGTTTCTCGATGATATTCACACTTGGGTGTGTGGATCGAGAGTCTGCAGTGAGTGGCTTCGAGCACCGAGAGGCTGTGAATCAGGTCTAAAAAACAGCAACTTGAAAGTTACTTACTACCAGAGAATTTTACGCAAGATCGCAATCAGAATTTAGCAATTTTAAACCCACACACTACCCTCTCCTTTTTTTAGATGGAAGTGCAAGTACAATTTCAGGAAATAGAGCAAATTAAAAGACAAAGTACTTCTGCAAGTGGGAAAAGCAGGTGATGCAGAAGTGGAAAGTCAGAACTGGTGGCTGGGAACGGCATTGTGGAGCCAATGAACTGTGACTCAGTCGGGGCGATCTTGGTTAGAGGCCTGCACCTTCGATATTACTCACTCTCGAGGCCTATTTCTCGGAACCAGGAACCACATGGAGGAACTTTATTCAATATGAAACCACGTTGAGATAAATATGTTGAACGGTGACGGCTAGTGAAATAAAGCTGCTTCTTCTTGTGCTGATTCAAAGTAAAACAGTGACACTGTCCATTGTGGCTTCCTTTTGTCATTCAATATATTGAAATTGATCATTACGCAAATGTGAGATTTCACATTTAAACATTGGCCTAAAATAACAGAAGTGAGTGCTTTTGCTGTTTGAGCCAGTGGTTGCAGTTAAAATCTAACAACTTTGTTCATACCACAAACTGTGCATCAAAAACAATACGGTTGAGTTTTTAAAAATGCCAACACTTTATCATCTTCATCAACAGTTTCTCTTCGTAATACTTCTTACATCTTTACTTCCCTTCTCTAAACCCTTCCAACGGTTGATTTTATTTTGCTTGTCTTCACTGTTTCATTTCTCCTTTTTGTAAAACCACAAATAGTGACATTGTCAATTTCTTGACAACCTAAATTCTGGGTAGTCCTAGTTGATGCGCCTAATTTCTTGGTATCTTCACTGTTGATGAAACCAGTTCTGAAGAAATACAGTAATCAAGCAGACAATTGTTACTTTGACATGACAAAGCTGCATGCTTTTGTTTAAAACACTTTAACATGTAAAACCTTCTTTTGGCTTTATGTTTGTTTTTCAAAGTGACATTTGTGATACCGGCGACTGACAACTGTAGACCAAAAACCCCACAAGTCTGCTGCTTTCTCTGCAGACAGGAAATGTAGCGGTTATCTACTGAAAGTAGCGGTACAACCCTACTCTCTGATTTTGGTGTTTCATTTCAACATTTGCACCCCATGAGAGTCTGTGTGTGCTCTTTCCCATCCACGTCAAAACAGGTTTCAATATCAGCGCAGTGGACCTCGGGCTACTTGTGTAACCCGGGAGCTGTGCGACAAGAACAACGATGCGTTGGTCTGGCCGGGCTTTGTTCTCACAGGAAAACAATGGTCAAATCTTGCGTTGGTCAGGGAGAAAAGGCAGAGATTCGTTCTCGGGGGAGAGGGGCGGCGAGTGGGAGGGAGACACGGCTTTAAGTACTAAGGAGAGTAGGTGGAGCAGGGTGGCAGGGGAGTGGGATGGGGCCACAAGGTGGTGTGACTAACAGGTGCATTAGGTGAGCAAAAGGGAGGGAGGGAAACGGAACTGTGACAACTTGATATTCATGCAAAACATTTGGCATCTTTTGTCTTCTGCACCTGTTTTCCTCCACACCAGGCTTCTCCGTCTGTCGTCGAGATCCTCTGTGACTCTGTGACTGAATGTGGGGAAAAAGCAAGGCCCAAGCTGGTGCAGATGGAGGAGAAGGCATTTGTATCAAGTCTGCACTCTTATATGAAGGACAGAGGTACACCGATAGAAAGGATCCCACATCTGGGCTTCAAACAGAGTGAGTGTTCGCCGGCGCCCCGCTGGCAAAATTCACATGGCATTAGAATAAAAATGAAGTTCTCAAGTGTGTCTTTTTCCTCAGTTAATCTTTGGAGGATCTACAAAGCTGTTGAGAAACTTGGGGGCTATAATTCAGTGAGTACAAGTTCCTTATTTAACTTAAGTACAACATCAGTAGACACAGTTGTCTAAGTGGAAAATGAGTTAAAGGTCAGGCGCTGTAACACCGTGGTTTTCACATTCGGCTCTCGAGCTGGTCTTTGATAATGAAACCGTTGGACAAGATGTGAGCGTGCGGCTCAGGGTGAAATGGCACGAAAGCAGGGCTGGGGCTCTAAACCAGGTGGACCCTCATCGGTGAAAGCCAGCCGACTTGTTTTTTAACCGAAGGAGAGAAAAGACCGTACTGAAGGTTATTGGGACCATTCCAGATATGTGTTTGCTCCGTATGCAAATTTCCTCACAGTGTGTTATCCAACAGGTGACGGCACGGCGTCTTTGGAAGAAAGTGTATGATGAGCTGGGAGGAAGTCCAGGGAGCACCAGCGCTGCTACTTGCACCCGTAGACACTATGAGAAGTGAGTATCATTTGGTCAAATAGATCGCCGTATTGACTGATTTGTAATGGGGCGTGTTTGGTTTAGACTGGTGCTGCCCTTTGAAAGACAAATAAAAGGGGAGGAGGACAGACCTCTGCCTCCGAGCAAACCCCGGAAGCTATACAAGAGGATCCTGGAGGGCAAGGAGAAGGCAAGGGCTTCTGAGAAGAAGAGAAAAAGGACTCAGTCGGACAGAGAGATGGACTCGGAGACAGAGGTAACATACCTTGTTTAGGAAAAGGCCTCAAATAGAGGAGGGGTCTGCATTAGCCCGCGTGTGTCCTAAAACATCTCCTGTATTATGTTGCAGGTACTCGCAAAGAGAAGCCCAGAGGCCGTCTGCCAAACCGAAGCGGTGATGCATTCTCACCCGGCTCTCTGGGCGGCCGCCTCCGATATACGCCGCCCGGACAGAGCCACTTCTGGACTTTGCCCCTCGGCCTTTGCCCACCTCGTCCAGGTCCCCACACCCAGCCACTGGACCGCTCCCCTCCCGCCTGCTGCCGCAGAGGTCATTTCTCCTCTTGAGAAAAAAAAGCGGATGGCTCAAGCGAGCCTCAATCTGCCACTTAACCCTCGCACTGAGGACACAGAAAGGCCCTCCGTTATCCACTGCTCCCAGCCTCCGGCCCAGTACTCTTCCAGACGGACCTGTGAGTCCACCGACAGCTCCCCCGTGCCTTCATCCCCTTCCTCCTCACGCAGCCCTTCCCCCTACTCTGATTCATCAGAGGACTGTCCAGAGGGAAGCGTACATGATGCTGCATTGCGCTCTGAACTTTCCCAAAACTCTAAGAGCTCTGTGAAAAATTCACCCAGCTGTAGTGAGGACAGGAAGTCTGAGAGCTTTTGTCAGATATCCAAAGACCCTGCAGGACAGTATAAAGATATCAGCTCCCAATGCGCAGACTCCGTTAAGGTCCAGCACAAAGACTCGGACTGGAAGCTAATCCAAAAAGGGAGTGACAAATATTTCAGCCAACCTTTCCCAGGATTCTCCTCTCCCATGGTGAGATTAGATTGGGCTCCAACGTCAACTTCTAGTTTCACCAAAATCATTCCAAAATCCGTGCAGCTTCTGCGTCCCGCTCCCATCCGACCGGCTTATGCGACCCTGCAGGGCAGGTTGGCGCAGCACGACGAGTCTCTGCCTGGTGCAAAGAAGCTTCACAGCATGCCTCCGTGGCTTTATCACACGGACAAGAGGGAGAAACACAGGACAATGCAACACAAAGCTCCCCCCGCTCAGCACAGTCTGGCCCATTCCGCCGCTTCCAGTCTGCCGGCGTTGCGCTACGACAAATCCGGGAGAGACCCTCGACAGCAGCCTCTATTGCATCCTGCGTTTCTTCCCAGCAGAATGAGACTACCTCAATCGCAGCTACTGTACAGACACGTCCCGATGAGTCCGGTTCACTCTGCTCTGAGGGGGTCTGCCGTTTACCCGTATCCCGCCTACATCCCTCTGCTGCATCACCAGACTGGATATGCCCTACCCGCCATGCATCCCTTCTACCCTCAAAAGATGTGATTCTTTGTAGTTCAACTCTAGTCTTAAATAATAATTATTATAATACAGCAGCCGTTGAGCATGTCGGCCTCCTTGTCGATTGCTCATAGTTATTTTGGTGAAGCACTACTTGTGTTTTAAACATGGCTTACGTATGCAACACATACATATTTAGGTGATGTGGCAACCATTTCCCGGTGGTCAACTAGTTATTGTAAGATCATTATCTGTATGACTGTGTAGACCTTCTGAGGCCAAAACCAAACTACGCAAAAGGGAAATTCCGCCACCGCTGCGATGAGTGATGAGATACAGTATTCATAGGACCACAGCGCGTTCAATCAGGCTTTAAACTAATGCATCATTTTCTTTATCTCTGAGCAGATCTGTGCCAAATGTACGCGTTAAATGGATGTGTTTTCTATTGCTGTAGTTTGATTAAATGCTAAACAATAAGCCGCAGTGCTTATTCAATTACATGTTTTTGTGATTACGCCAAATTCTCCATAGCAAAATAACCAGCTAAATTAATCAAAACCACTTTTGTTGCAGCATTGCTTTAAAGCAAATTACCTTATTGTATTGTAAGTCTGTTAGAAAAACATGCATCTTTAACATTTATATAGTTTTTGATATTGTTCAAAGATGTTATAAGCAGATCTCATTGTCATGTTAATGTATTAACATAAACACATAAACATTACAAATGTATTTAAAAAATATATGGTCATTCTGGTTTTTTATTATAGAAATATGTGTACATATCATAAAGTATTTTACCTTGCCCAAAATATTTTTAATAAAAATGTTGTTTCTAAGAGTTAGCCATTTTAAAATCTGTTGGTTGACCATTTAAACTTTATTAATGCATGAGTGGATTTAGAATTTGTCCCCTGGTTTATTAGAGATTGATATCATTAGTATCATAGGAATACCTTTTGTTTCACCATCGTGCAGGAATAAATTAACTTTACGTATAGAAGTAGGTCAGAGAATAGGAAAATGAAATACCAGAAATATCAGGACAAAACAGGCAGAATGAGCGTTTTTTGCTGTGACCAGCTTTGCTGGGCTGGTGGCATCGGGACTGGAGATGTCAACAAACTCAACCAGCTGGTGAGGAAAGCCAGCTCTGTGGTGGGTCTGGAGCTGGACAGTCTGGAGTCAGCGGGTGAGAGGAAGATGAGGGCCAACCTCAGAGCCATCCTGGCTGGAAGGCTCAAACTGTACATTTCTATTTTTACTGTATTATTTATTGTATGGTCTATTTATTTTCTTAATTTGGGTATGCATTTGTAAAATAATATATCTATCATGTCACACGGTCCAGAATTGGAGCTATCCTAAAACACATTGCTGCTCTGCATTCTTTGACCCTGTGACGTTTGTGACCTTAAACTTTTGGTTTAGCTGTTCATCAGATGGGCCTAAGGGCGCTATGGCGATGATGTCTGTTCGTCCGCTTTAAAATTTACAGTAGCTCTCGAGATTGTTGTGCAACCTGACTTGCAGGTCTGACAAAGCACAAATAAATCCAAAGGAAGCTGTCAGGGACTGTGCAATATTCAACGTTACTGAAGGTACAATACCAATGAATTCTGAGGCAAGAGCAATGAGGAGGAAGAAAAAGAGGAAATCAGACAAATGAGTTTCTGCTGTAGGCCACAACATGGTTTGATGCAAGACAGCTGGAACAAACCAAGCAGATGATGCAAAAGCAAGAGACTTCTGGGAAGTTGTGTAAGAAATTGGTGTTTTGACTGTGTGGGTGGAGGGGATACTTTGATCCTTCATTAAAATGTAAGAATCCTTGAAAATATAATTAGTCTTATAATTATGGTTTCAAAATAGAATGCATAGGGCATATTCCAAACAATTCAATATATACTACTTTGTATGAATGGCCCCTTATTATTAAACCCTGAAATACGACTTACAGGAAGCACTACTTTAAGCTGTTTAAACCCGTCACCTGCAGAAACTGACAACGATGACCGCGTCAGAAACGTGTAGCCCTGCTTTCTATGAAGTAAAGCACTTACACGTACAGCCCGTCCATTGTTCTCTTTGAACCTTCATCGGCGTTGACGCCACACAGCCTGTGGGGAGTCTTGCCTTACAGATCAAGCGCGGGGAAACAATTCCGAGAACAACAATTCTCGCGAGAGCAGCCGTAGTGGCGCGAATAACCAAGGAGTTCCGGCAGGAAATGCGCGTGGCTGTGTTGTCAACTTTTGGTGGGTTTCTATTCGGACAACTTTTCTAACCTTGCGTCTGAGTCGCGTAACATTTAAAACTTCACCGGAGTTTCAACGGGTCGGTTAGGCATTTTGGGGCATTTTGTCTCACTTCGTGAAATAAAACTATGTCGGACGCTTTGTCTGATGACGGCAGCGACGTCCACCAAGATGATACTCAGGAGGAGGTCATGACCCCGGCGGAGCTGATAGGCAAACTGGAAGAAGTGAGATGACGTGAACCGCCCCTGTTAATCCTACATCGTTAGGAGGTCAGCCGTGTCCTCACAGCTGCGTCCGTCTTTCCTCCCTCGCAGGCTTGGCTCAATGAGAAGTTCTCACCGGAGCTCCTGGAGAACAAGTCGGAGGTGGTGGAGTGTGTGATGGAGCAGCTGAGTCACATGGTAACTTAACCTGCGTCTCACCGGACTGTCCTTCATGATGCCACCTGCGTTTGTAAATGTCTGCTAGGCAAAGGTCGTTATGCACAGACAAATAAATACGTAATAACATTCACAATACTTGCCTCTGTTTTGTAGTGGAGGTTTTGTTGTTTAAGTCATACTAGAAGTAATACAAATTGTCCATCAAACGTGTGATTTAATGAGATTATATGTCCAATTGAATCCGTGTTGAATGGTATTCCATTGCTAAGCAACAGCTTTGGTCCATGCTCACTGTATATTCAGTATGTTTGTTTAAAATTGTGATTTGGTCAATGAAAGTATGACTTTTTAACTGTTATCTGTTGGGCTCCTTATATGCGGACAAAGATGGATCGCATATTCATTCATTCATTCCAATAATCAAATGATAGAATGTTCACATCCATCCCTCTCTGGTCACTGTAAGCCGCACTTGATGATTGATATGTTTATTTCTTTTCCTCCAACAGGAAGCAAACTTGCAGCGCGTGAAGAAAGGTGACATGAAGGCCAGCGTCCACCGGATGGAAATAGACCGGATTCGGTTCGTGCTCAGCAGCTATCTGCGAGCTCGTCTGCAGAAGGTCTTGACGGTCAACAATATCATATTAAAAATAAAAAAAGCTCTCATTTCACTCCTAGCCTGTTGTCGTTATTGCCTGAACTTTGTGCCCCATGCGTGTAGATTGAAAAGTTTTTCCCGCATGTCCTGGAGAGAGAGAAGTCCCGGGGGGAGGGAGACCCGTCCCTGCTCTCGCCGGAGGAGTTTGCTTTTGCCAAAGAGTGAGTATTGTCGTGTGCGGTGTCAGAGCTGTCTGTTCATTCAGCCCTTACCTTGACGCTTAATGTGTTAAATGTGGTGCGCAGGTACTATGCCAACACAGAAACGTACCTGAAGGCCGTGGCACTGAAGCGCATGCCCCCCAACCTGCAGAACGTGGATATGCTCAAAGCAGGTGAAGTCTCACTGTTGTTATCTTTATTCATGCTGACATGCTCTCCTTTTTATGTTTTGTTTATTCTGTAGTAATTTTCTTGAGCTTCTTACAGTAGCATCATGTGCTATCAGGAGCTGGCATTTGCTTTGACATCCCCTCTGTCCGACACACTAAATCCCTGTGTGTCTACTGTAATCGCAGTCCCTGAGCCGTGCCTGGACTCCTTTGTGTTTCTTCGAGTGAAGGAGCGACAGGAAAACATCATGGTTGAGCCTGAGAGCGATGACCAGAGGTGCATTTTATTTTTTTTAAAGACCACCAGGTGGTGGTGTTACGTTCTCATGTAAATACTGTTGCATTTCTTTTACTAATACTGAAAACGACGACAACAGCCACTGACATCATCTCTGTCTCTGCTATCAGAGAGTATGTTGTGGATCTCGAAGTGGGCTCCCAGCATCTAATGCGCTATCGAACTATAGCACCGCTTGTCTCCGATGGAGCCGTGCAGTTGATTTGAACGTTGAGGTAAGTGACATTGAGTTAGTTTGACTGTGCCATCTTTCTCATTACCTCAAAACTGCCCTCACACCCTCTGGCACTTTTATCTGCTATTTCCTTCCTGCAGATCTTACATAAGCTTCTGCTTCGCAGTGACCTCTGGATTTATTTTTAGCTCTTTGTTTTTATTGCGTTGTTCAATGTCTCTTAGCAACATATTATGGAAGAAATGTTTGTCTGTTTCAGGAACCAAAGTATCTTTTTAAATGTGTCAGATTCTTCATTTCACTGCGCTGCGCTTAACAATGCACTGCTATTAACACAATGTAATTCTGCTTGTCACAGGTCTGTCTGTTGGTCTGGACGTTTTGGGCTCCAGGAGCTCGCAGAATGAGCAATGGCCTATTTCTGTGACAAAGCGGTAATGAGAAACGTGCACACTAACCGGCAGAGATTACATCTGGATTTGCACTAATCATTCTGACTGTTGTCAGGATTAAGGACAAACTCGTGGGACACAAACGTGGACAATTGTTGCACCATATCTTCATGACATGTAACTCTGAAATAGACCCAAATATAAGGTTGATTTGTGGGAGGGGCTTGGTGACAAAAGAACCCTGTGCACCAAAGCAGTGTTTTCTGTGCTGTGGTGTTTTATCATGTAGCAACTATTGCCTGCATTATTGGTCTTTTTTCTCCTCTGCTGATCAGTAACAACATCCTCCTGAAGGTGAAAGGTCAGCATTTAGGACATCAGCCAAGATGTGCTTGGTTTCCTTTAATCAACACACTGAAATGAAGAAGAATCCCTGTCATTATAGATCATCTAAATCCTGGTGGTGTTCTGATAACCTCTGTACATCTCTCCAAGTTCCTTTTAGTCCATGTGTTTCTTTTAGCTTTACCCTAAAAGGATGCATGGAGCGTTGACTTCTCTGAGACGTAATTGTTGTAATAGCTTTGTTATGTAAGGCGCTCAATGGGAGCAATCAGTGCTCATTGTTTGCCCTCGCGCTAATTGCCCAATCTTTAGAATTAATAAGGGACTGAGGGAGAGCGAACAAAATGAAACCACGTGTCAACAGACTTTCGTCTTTTGAACCGCACCCTTAGTCGAGCTAATACGGAAGCCTCCAACCCATTAATGTTGGGCTATTGACGATATTATACTGGGCGGCTTGATGAAGTAACCAAGGCGTTAGACACATGACATACAGACAAGCATTTAGACTACTTCTGTTGTATAACTATTATTCACATGTTCTTTTAATGTTTTTGAGAAAAATAAACTTTTAAATAATTGGAGGTTTACAAAAGTATTTTATTTCTTAAACGCAGCACCTAGCATTATTTCTTCACATCATTCATCTTTCTGGACAATCTATACCAATATCACCCTTTCCTACCCATTCCTAAGTCATCCAAAATATCCCCCTGTGTGGTACATTTGGTTTCTATGTGCACACGTACTTGGATTGAACTTGAACAGCTTCCTCAGTTGGGGTGGGGGTTAGGGTTACTGGACCTCAGTGCCCCCCCCCCCCCCCCCCCCCCCACACCTCAAAAATGTCTGAGAATAGAGCCCCGGATGACTGGAATAGTTTCCACAATGCAGGGTAACGTTGCATTCAGTGGATCTGCATGTAGCGCTGGACAACACTGAGGTGAAAATACAGAGACCGGAGATATTACAAATCTGTCTGTTGACGGTGGAAAAAGATCATTAGAATAGAAGTGTCATTTCAGTTGAATGTTGCCGTATGTGATCTGAAATCTGAACCATAACCAGGTCTGAAACAACACTACACAAAAGCAGGATACGTAGCTGATTGGTCAGGAGCGTAGAGAAGGTGGAGTTTACAACATGATATATTCACTTTGGTATAAATAGGATCCTGGGAAGGATTTTCTTGCAAGCAAAGGGATGACTAATAAGTCAGACAACAACTTTCTGCTTATTGGAGTTTGTAAGTAACATTTATAAAAAAGCATGAGATTTTGTTTTTTATGTATTGTAGAACATTGCAATCTTTATCAACCCACCCTCTATCAAAACTACTTTTTTTTCTATTTTCTAGACGCCCAATCACTCAACGGCAAATACCAATATGGAGATGTCGAGTACAACGTAAGCCAACTAAGTGTGTCGTGATTGGAGCGCATTACCTTGTGTCCCTTATTCAAAAACACAAATAGTTTGTATCCCCTCCTCAAAGCACCTCGTTAATGACGCCACAAATGCACTCGTTACAACAGTTTACACAGCAGCGATCTCAATTGAAAACACCGTTTTTCTGTTGCTAGCCTCCTCCCGGCGGTGGGCCTCGGCTCGATGGCCCGCTCGGCGGGTCTTGCGGAGATCGCTGTGCGGCTCTGCTTGAACCAACGCAGGCAACTGTGTCCTCATGTGTGGGTTCCCATTCTGAAGCCCCAGCGCCCCTGCATCCGTCCTTCGCTTCCAGATCGGCCGTGTTCGGACATCCTTGCCCCCGCCTATCCGACCCACGCTCTCCCACCTCCCTTCGATGACTTGTACGACGATGATGACGATGTTCGGCTCCCAATCGGGAACAGACGCGTTGTTTTCGCTGACTGGCGGGGGCTGCCCCTGACCGCCGTGCGGGTGTTTTCTGATGAGGAGGAGCGGTGTGACCTCGACCCGCTGCCGTCGCTGCAGGGTTTGGGGAGCATGACGGAGGAAGGCTACAGCTGCACCGTCAGCACCTGCTGCCCAGGAACGCGGCTCAAACTGGGCTTCCTGCAGCCTTCCGCTGACTTCCAGGCCTTTCGCGCCAAGCTGGCAGAGAGCATGGTCATCCTGGAGAAGTGCAGTGTTACCGAGCAGGCCCTCCGTGGTACCGTGCGAGTCAGGAATATCTGTTTTCAGAAGGAAGTCCAAGTACGCATCACGTTTGACTCGTGGCAGAGCTGCAGGGACGTGCCCTGCGCGCACCTGCAGGAGCGCTTCGGAGGGCCTCAGACGGACATCTTTGAATTTGAATTGGCCTTCCCTAAAGTGCTAGATGCCAAAAGGAGGATCGAATTCTGTTTACGTTATTTGCCGGGAGGCCACAGCGAGCCTTTTTGGGACAATAACGGCGGCCGGAACTACAGCGTTGATGTGTGCGTCACCTCACATCTCTGTTGCAGGAAGAATCCGAGTGAAAGGGCATGACTTACGCCAGATAGACAGCATTGGTCTTGGGTCAACATGAGGTGTATGTACTTTTATTATATTTGAATTAGTTTTTTCCATAAATGCTCATGCCATTTTAATAAGTGCTTTGTAATAAAATACATCGTTGCAGTCACTTTTTCTTTGCTGGTTTTCTCTCCCATTCAGTTCCAAATAGGTGAGGCTTTGTGTTTTCGGGGCACGCTCTGTTGTCATGTCGTACATTCTGCTGCACTCGTCAGTGCACGTATTACTCTTGTGCATCGGGGACGGGATCCCTTTCACTCTATGCATTTCACGGATTTCTATTTAGGTCAGAGATTATTGGGCAGCGACAAACAGACACTGAAGCTAATCTTAGCTCAGCCCTGTTTGCAGAGCAGAGGCTTGCTGTCAGATGGTGATTGAAGGGAATTTTGTGATGCTTTCTTCCTCTTAACGCCCTACATTTCTGCAGATTTTGGAATTTAGACATTGAAGAACAGTTTCCGAATCATAATTGTACAATAAGCTTTTTAAGAAGAATTTGGCAGAATTGCTGAAAAGTCTTTTTTTAATGGGTAGAGAACATTTGGCTGGTATTTTTGAGGGGTATAATGTAGCAAAATATTTGTTAGGACCAGTTATGTTTTAGAAGCAGCATGCTTCAGCCTTTTGCATGATCTGGTTGTCTCAAACACATTCTTTTCAAGAGACACAAGACCACTGAAAAGAAAAAATGTGAATGTGAATTTGACGGACGAAAAAGATATGCATGAAATGACGTGCGGAAACCAGAGAGCACACATGTCTCTCAACGAAGAAGGAGCAGGTCTTTTCTAGCCATCTAAAGCCTATCATGACTTTCGATTATCTTTTGCACAGCAGCCGTGGAAGGATGTTTACAGTTTCCAGCTGTGAACGGGATGAAGTTCTGGGATACACGCGGCGTAAGCCTTCTTTTTAATTCTCACTACTCTAGTCCAGCCATGGGGGAAGAGGGGTAGCAGCATGCACGCACCCCGAGAGGTGGGCTCCTTCCAGTGTGTTCTGACCCACACGTGATGGTCTCAAAATGTTCGGTCCTTTTGCTCCGCTGCCTTCTCTAATAACATTGCATGCTCACACGGTCGCCGGGTCTGCGGCGCGTCTCCCTCAGCGTCCCACACTGATGTTGCACACTTTGCAGCTGGGGTCTTTCTTAGCGTTGGCCGTGGTCAGACTCATGAGCTGGTGGTGCCCGCTGATCTGCTCCACGCTGCCCCGATCCAAGGGAACCGGCTCTGTGAAAAGCACCTCGAGGATTACGTCGCTGGCGTGGCAGTACAGAGGCTCCTCCCCTGGCCTCTGGGGGGCGGTGTATGTCAGGAAAGGGTTGGAGGCCAAGTCCAGCATTGGGAGGCGAGTGCGACAGAAGGTGTCTCCCTCTGAGCCCACGGGGGCCAGCACCAGCACCACGTAGTGGTAGGCTGTGTACATGCAGTAGAAGTCGGCAAAGTAAAGGGCGATGTTGGGGTTCAGCAGGTGTCCCGCTGGGATCTGGAAACGCAAGGGGCCGTAAGGGGAGTCTCTGGGAGGGAGGCCCGTGTCGAACTCTGTGTTGCAGCTGAAGAAGACTCCCTGGAGTTTGCCGTTGATGGGAGAACCGTGACTCCCACTGATGTCTTTCAGGGCTGGACGCATCAGGCCTCCACATTCCTTACTAATCCCAGTTAAGAAGACAAAAAAATAGGAGGATTATACTTTACATTTGGGGAAAATTCAATATCGCTCTGTAAGCTTGTGAAGCCAGAGCGAGTTGTCGACTTAGCTGAGCACAATGACTGGAAGCACATAACCTGACTATTCAAACTTAACATCAGCCTACCAGCCCCTGTGAGTTTGTGAAGGCACAGCACCTAGCATTTAGGGGGATTCCCATAATATTTAATAAAATATTTAATATAATTAATATAATACATATTGAATAATAATAATATTAAATTGAATACAATATTCAGTTGCAATCTGCACCTCTACAGCGGGGCACGTCTTGACCGGGGGACTGAACTGGCGTAGCAACTCCCTGCAGCCTCGGTGACACAGCGAGGTGGCATCCAGTCACCTTGTTGTTGGTGAAAGGTCGATCGAGTAAGCCAGATGCTTCCCCTTGTTTTGTCACTTTGAGCTCAGCTAGGACAAAAATACATCCTACTTCCAGCTACCCGCACCAACTTGAGAGTGATTTTATCGCCGGTGGAGTTGCTCTCCGCATATTCAATTAAGACCCAAGAATGCGACACTGACCTGACGTAGTCGAAGTACTCCGGGTGCTGGTTGCGATAGAACACAGAGAACTTTAGCAGCCTCACTGCAGAGCCCTTGGCCTTGTCGAGAAGCTGCTGTAGGTGTTCCATGGCATAATCTGCAAAAACGTGTAGAATGCTACTGAGTACCCCGAGTAACCTTTTTCTTGTATTACATTGAGCGACGCTCGCATACAACACTTGGTTATTATCATACAGTATTACAGGCATGATACAGCTCATACCCCCTGTGCAGAACTCCACCACCTGGCTCCACTCTGAGACCAGGTAGTCACCGTCCGGCTGTCGGACTGCAGTTTGGACGGCCACACAGTACATTGTCCGCGGGCTGAGGAACCAGTGCCCCCGCACCGCCATGGGTAGAGGGACGGCCTTGGCCACCAGTTTGGTTGGCACATCCTTCAGGACGAGGAAGGAAAGCGTTGACACCGGGGACAGGATGCAAGGCTAACAGGCCACTGTGTGCTTCATTTACATTTAAAAGCGAATGTAAATTTGACTGTTTGGTCAACCATTTATCTCTGTGAAGTTGGCCTTCTTAACATTATATTACACTTCAAGCCCAGGCTGCTGTAACTAGGATACATCTAATCAAATCAGCAGCTTTGTTTCAGCCTCTGAGAAGCTAATTACCAAAGTCTCAGTGGTCCACATATCCATGACAACATCTCTGATGCAAGTTTGTTTGTGTCACTTTGTGCATCGAAGAGAGAGCATATTTTGCTTTTAGGAACAAATCTCCCAGATGTACCCCTCCCTCGACCTGACAACGTACACATGTTAAGCTGGTAAATTTGTACTATATTCACTATGTTTAGCACGTTAGCATGCTAATGTTTACTCCTTGGCAGCAAATACAAAGTTCAGTTGAAGTTAATGGGATTTCCATTTTTTTATTCTGATATGTGTTCATAAATGACTTGACCTAATTCAACTAGATGGAAAGTGAGAGGATCAACAAAATCCTTATTCCTCATCCACTGGGGATCATGAATACTCATTAGAAAATATTGCAATCTGGAACAAACAGACTTGCCATCACCTGGACAATGGTGCTTCAACTGATAATGACAAATGTACACATCTGTATAACACATAAAACAATGTTATTCCTGCTCCTTATAGGGACTGCGCAGGGGAAGTAGCTCGTAGCTAAATGCTATAATAAGTACTGCTTGATACAAATAGTTTCTGTCAAACATATTTATTTAAAAGAAGACAGGTTAAATGTGTGGTGTGACGAATTTTTTGAAATAATAAAATGTTATGTGCTGCGGATGAATATGTCGGTTTTGGTCCCCTTTGAGAGGAAGCAGTGTACAAGTGAGTCACTGGCCTGAAGCTGTTGACAGCACTGTTTTTTCATTTTTCGCCTGTATTAGAAGTGACTGAAAGGGCGCAACCACTGTTTTCTGTGTTCAGTCTAATGCAAAATATCATTAGGCAGTCAGACCCAGCTGTTAACCCGGCTGGACCTCAGCAAAATGCAGGTTGTCCTGTCTCATGTGTAAGGTCTGCCATTATTTTAAAAGCACACACAGTCGAAAAGTTGGACTCCTTCGCCAACCCTACATTGAAGGTTGATTGTGAATCTGAAATATGCTCACAGACGGCATGGGCAGATATGTCCAAGGAGAGGATAGAGCGTCAGATGTACCCTGTGTTTGAAGCGGTTGGGGTCCCTGCTCTCTTTGCGGCTCAGGTCAATGAAGAAGTGTGTCGCCCTGGCACTGTCCTCGGGGGTCATGTCCCACATGATGCGGAAGGAGTCGCAGGTCACCTCACATATCTGGATGTTGCAAGGGGTGGCGAGAGGGGTGTCCATTTCTGTCATCTGCCATTAACCGGAGAGATGAAGGGGCATATTTAGACCAGAGTGCAATCCTGGAAATGTGGCGCTTGTGAAGGAGGAAACATATGGTGAAAAGGGATTAAACCATTCTGTGTTAAAACGTGGACACTGTCCAACAGGGCAGAAAGACCATATCTGAACCACCACACCACACCCTTTCCTTGACCTCATCTGACATTAGCAGCCATTACACAAGTCGATTCATGAATTTCATAACCCACCTTCAGCCGTCTCCCAGCAACCGCGCGTCCGCAGCCCCTTTCATTGACCTCATGTGATTCCCAGGGAAGCGGGTCAGACCAAAAAAACACCGCTGCACCCGTCAGCAACAATTCAAACCGAACGTAAGTTTGAAACACTTTTGTCTCCTCGCTGAAGTCTAATCTCTTCAAAACAGCTTAGCTAAGTGAACTCCTTGCACATGAAAATTGCTGCAGCGTTTGAAGCGTTTTAGCAGACACGCAGAGGGCGTTTCGTGTAGCTATCAGGTGATGTATCATCATATTTCTATGCCCATCATTGATTTGATCCAGACTGCTGCACAAAGCCTTGAGTGTCGGGGTGCAATCTATTGGTGAGCCGCGGGTCGGTGTTTGACTAACGGTCACCATCTCTGTCATAAACTGATGTAGGTCTCTGCAGCATGTGCACAGTGTCCTTCTCCTGTTTGTTTGCTTGTCATTTACTTCCATCCTAAATGTGCCATGCAACCATCACTTTCTGTGACTGATTTGCTAAAAAGCACTTTCTCCTCATTCTCAGCACCACGCTTTATTAAAATAGCTCTCACACAAAGAGAATATGCTAAATCACAGATGTGTCTAAAAATAGCTCTAGCAATAGTACAAAAAACCCCACAGCAAGCTCCTTTTGTTGCCTTGCGGGATCCAGATGCCTAGTGTAGTGTGGTTGTCTGACTGTGAGGTCTCTCAAGGTATTCTCCAGTCAGTGTGATGGACAGGCTGCAGCAGCTCATTAAAGCCTGTGAACTGTAAAATTTGAGCGGTAGCTCGTTCACACACAGTGGCCAGGGGAGAGGGCTGTTGCATCACGCACGTGCGTCCCCGCGCATCCATTTTCCAGCTGCCGTTCTCGTTCCCTAAAACATGCTGTCTGCCTCGGAGATAGAAACTGGGGCAAAAAGAGATTCTCAAGAGAAGTGATCAGAGCATGCCTCTATGTTTTGGATCGGATACACAGGGACAAAGGTTTCCTTACCAGACACACAATCCTGGATTCATCAGCCTGTAAAGATAAATGTGAGCTAACTATCTCTGCAGAAGATCCATCTTTGACAGCCGATTGCTCCAAATCAATCAACCGGGTCTAATTAATAATGAACACAAGGATTCACATTTTACATGGTAGTTAATCAGGAACTGTGTATTTGGTCTGTTAAAGCTCAGTAACATTTCTTTCACTAGCAGAAATGTAGCTGTTATCAGTGTAAAGGCAGAATCATGAAAGCAGCTGCTGTATGCACGCATGTGGAGCAAAGCAAAGAAAGAAACCTTATGCCTTCAAGTCATTTTTTCTGCCGAGGAGAATACTTTAAGCATTTAGAAGATTGCACGAGGAGCTAAAGAAGGCACACTGTTTTGAACTAAAGAGGTTGAAATGACCACAACATAGAATGAAACCCTGGGCAATATTCAAAGTTATAAATAAACACACTGTTAAACTGAGATATTATACAGTTTGAGAAAAAGAATCTCCTTTGCACAATTAAACCAACCATTAACATTTAGGAAAAAAGCATAACATGAAGCAGTTAATGATGCTGTATGACATTTCATCACAGTCTCGTGTGAAATGGCATTGGGGGGGGGATGTAATATATGTCCAAAGTTGACAATAAATATCATCCCACATGCGTATTTATATCAACGTGATAATAAAACACCCTTTACTACCGTATTCATCCGACTCTCCTCCTAAATGCACAAACGAAACACACCATGAGATTATCTGATCTCCACAGCTTCAAACGCTGCGAGTAAAATACAATTGATCTATTTTCTGAGCACTGCAATCACATAAGCTGATACGTACTTGTTTGATGCTCAAACTGTTAGATGGTGATGGGATAAAAAAATCGGCTATCTTCTATCTCCGCTTTTCTACTTGCCTCCACTGCTGCAGCCGATGATAGATCCCTCTGGCACAACTGATTAGGAGGTGAAACGAACACACGGGCTCCTCTCTCGGGCTGTTTCTCTCTCAGCCTCCGTGTCACACAAACACTCTAACCTCCCCCCCCCCTCCTCCCTCCTCCTCCACTTCACTCCCTCCCCCTACCGGTCTCATTTCTGCCCTGGGCTCTGGAGGATGGTGTTTACGTGACTCTTATGTGCCGCCACACAGGATGAATTAAACCATTAACGAAGCAAGAAATGAGAATTTTCCAACTTGAGTGAGACACTCACTCCACCCCGTCAGCATCGCGCTCTCGCCAGCCAGTCGTACACATCGCATCAGCTGCCAGTAAAGCCATACCCCGAAGTGCACTAATGTAGAGTAACCACTTGCATAAATGTCTCCTCTCAGATATGGAGACAGTATTGACATGAGGGCTGTGAGTGAAAAACATGAACCATTTGTTTACACGCTCTGCTGGCTGCCGCGCACGCAAAAGAGATTATACTGAGTGATGTCCTAGTGAATTACATGAAGCTCCATTAAGAAGTCAGAAATATACATGGTCCAACTGTTATGCCATATGGACTTACTCCACAGGCAATCGTTCCCTGGCCCAACCGGGGGCGAGGGATGCTACTGTGTAAGTCCAAAGTAAGCAGATTTACCTTCATTTTCAAAGGGATGTTTTGGTTAAACGCCTATGGTTGAACCTCGCGGGGACAACTTCATTTAGGATTTCAGAAAGAGATTAAAGAGCCCCTCCCCAGATTAATGCCTATAATCTGCTGTTAAAACCACGGATATGGGCGTAGAAGAAAGACTAATAACAAAAGGATAAAATATTTGTGAAAGTGCAGTCCTTTCAAAAACACATACTATTGGGTTTAAAAAATCACTGCGGGCAGTATTGAAAAGCTTCATTTATTTCCAACCATCCACAGAAAAGTGATTCCCTTAGAGTGTAATTAAACTGCAATCATCCATCATCGGTCATGCCATGACAGTCCGCCTCTGCTCCAATGACCCTTTGAGCTCCAGAGGTGGGAATAGTTGGTCTGTGAAGGCTGGCTTTATGTCAGCTTAGAAGAGAATTTGGCTTTCTATATTTCCCTAAACCCTTTTTGTTGTTTTTAAACTTGATGGTAACCAATGCATTTCAATGAAGCCTCAACATTGGCATTTTCTTAAAGTGTTGTGGATCTATTCATCACAATCCGGCCCCTGCACATCTGGATACAAACCCCAAATTCCATGCACAGGCAGACACCGGCAGATTTGGACCTGGAGCATGAAAAAATAGTCAGAAGCAGCCTGGAGGAGGGATTTATCTCTCCTTTTCATTCCTTCGGCAGGAGATCCTGCAGTTGGTAATAGAACAATTTACACTTTACACATGTACAAGCATAATATTTGCAATTCTTTCCATCAAATTATGCACAAATCTAACGTGTGCTGACAAAATGTTCATGCACGGTAATAATTTCATAAGCTGCATGAGTAGATCCAGAGGGCTTTCACATTACTGGAGTTTCAGTCATGGTATACACTGGAAAAAACATTGATAAAAATTGACAAACAAAATTAGCGAAGGTAATACATTTACAATTATGTAAATAACAATACAATAATGAGGAAAGATTCATCCTGTTTATTATAGTGTGATGTGAAATCAATATTTTCTTTTGTAGTTGTAGAAATAGCTTTAATATTGTGCTCAATTAGGATTTTCTAAGACAAGGGAATAGTCATTAGCTCTATCTTTTCCTCATTAGTACTTGACTATTTCTTATTTGCTACTATGCTAGTAACATTTTCTCTCAACTAAATGTTCTTTCACTTAAAAATATGCATGGAAATCCATGTTGAATAACGTAAAAAACTGTGTCAATTTGTAGAAAGATGTCTCAGAATTAAACTTGTGAATATAATGTTGCTGTTACTCTCAAGTAACACTGGGCCTGTAAAACACAGGTACAGAGTAAATAATAGCTTGCTTACTCCTCACCCAACTGCAGGGCATTTGCATAAATGTTCTTTACACATTCATATGGCACTGTGTATGTTATTAATGTATTGTATATTATCATCTATTATCCATATTTGCAGGACTTATAATGTAACAGGTGAGGTGTTATATCGACTTGTTATGCGGTCTTTAGTACAGTTTCCTGTTTATTTGTATCTCCTGCCAGAAGAATAATTCAGCGCATTGAGTAAATCGGCTTATTTAATGAAATTGCACTTTCTTCTTTCTTGATTTTTTTGAGTTTGTATCCTTATGGTTGAAATGCACTTATTGTAAGTCGTGTTGGATAAAAGCATCAGCTAAATGAAATGTAATTTAATGAATAGTGGCCTGTGTGCATTAGCCTACATACTTTTCATTACACTGACTGCACTCGTTTTAATAAATTATTTTATTTGAATTATTTACAGGAGTAGAGTAGTAGAAAGAAATCCCCCAAAGCCAAGATCAATATAACCTTTTTCCGTGTGTTAATTAAATGTATTTCATGATGTTTTCAACGGGAGTTTTTCTGCGCAGTTGTGATCCTCGTGAACTCGCCGGCTGATGACACTGCGGAAGTGTCATGGCGCCGTGCGTCATTCCGCGTCAGAGCCTGCTCTAGCCTAAAACAACTTGTAATGACTCTTCTCTCACACGTTAGGACGTGATATTGAATCGAGACATCCGAGTAAATCGTAACGTAAGTATCAGGAGAAGCGATTCGTGTAAATATTTCTTTCTGGCAATGTTAAAGTTCACTTATACCTCTGTTTAGTCGTTGTATTCGTGTTGTGATTTGGCCACGTGCTACTGAATTTCTGCAGAAGCTGATGTACTATCACTAAAAATCACAAGCCAAAGTCAAGGTATAAAAAAGTTATCATTGACCCGAATGAGCTGTCAGTTGATTATGTCACTGAATTACATGCGTAACTGTGGCAAAAGGGCAGTCACATTTCTGCGAAATAGAGACCGCTGTCTCCATTCAGATGACACTGCTGTAAATAAATCCTGTTAATCAAGCATTTTTATAATGAATTAATGACCAAATATGTCCTTAACAGAACACTTTTCTACCACATGTGTGTTACTTAAGTATAGCACTCTTAAGTTTACCTTATCCGTGCTTAAATGTTGAACTAAACTTTACTCCAGTGCATTGAAATGGCTTTTTTACAGCAATCTGTCATGCAAAGCAGCATGAGCTAATTAGAAGGGCAAAAAACGGCATTTTCAAAGACAAAAATAAATGCATCATCCTTGCTGTCCATTATTGGTTAAGGAGCCGGATACTTTTCAATCTGTTCTTCTATCCACACGTAAACAAGAATGTAGCTAAGAACATCTGCATTTCATTCCTAGAATTATTAATCAGTCATATGTACACTCTTTTTCAATTATTTTTATTATTCCTTATGCCACAGGTCTCTGCTCTAGGATGGCTGATTCGGGATCAGGGGACCCCAGCGGTCAACGTGTGCCGACCCCTGGGGGGAGCGGTCGGGGCCTGCTGATGGGCCGCCGGCCTCCCGCTGCCATCTCTACCGGCCGTCTCCCCTCGATGCGCTCGAGAGACCTCACGCTGGGAGGAGTGAAGAAGGTAATGTGCCGCGTCTCGTTGTTGAGTGTAATCACTGTCCAGGATTGATTCCTCCTTTTTCACCTCCTTAGTTACTGTTTTTGTATTTTCTTTTTCTAGAAAACCTTTACACCCAACATTATCGGCAGGAAAGTCAAAGAAGAGTAAGTTCCCAACTGATCTCAAGGAAAGATGAGAGCGTCTGAGAAAAGCAGGGATTCGACGCACTTTCTGATGGTTGGCCGATAACTTTCTCTGTTATCACAGGACGAAAGCAGAAGGCGGACCAAGGAGAGACCGGAGAGATGGTGGTCGAGGTCGAGGCCCGAGAGATAGAGGCAGGGGCAGAGGTCGCCCGGAGGTCATACAGTCCCACTCTATTTTTGAGCAGGGGCCGGCTGAGATGATGATGAAAAAGAAAAGTAGGAGTTCACCCGGACGACCCCTCTTCTTAATAACACATGCTCGATTGGGTCGTGTCTTGATTTAATTGCATCCTTCCATCATACACAGGTGGCTATGAAAATGAGAGAGAAGCTCCAAGCATGGGACCCTCACCCATCATCAATATTAAAAAGGAAAAGAGAGAGACGGAGGAAGAGACCAAAGAGATACTTGCCAAGCTGGAGCGAGATACTGTAAGTCCTTTGGTTGTCAACTTTATTAAAGTTATTCCAAATAACTCTGAACCGGTTCTGAAACAATCTCCGTTCAATACTGATGCACGAATTTGGATTCTGTAAGTAGACGCGACAATAAGCGAGAAGATTTGGGTTTTCTGAAGACACTTGTTTCTCTTTGAAACACTACTGCTTTTCTCCACAGCGGGCCGCTAAAATCCCCCGAGTTAAAGGTCCCGTGGCAGCTTTGTTTTACATTTCTCTTGCATTTACCTCTTCTTTTCTGTTTGCATTCTCTCAGTTTATAGACGACCCCTTCCTGAGGAGCGAGCGCAGGAGCTGCCCTGTCCAGCTCCCTCTTGCGGTATCGGGTTGGGGATTCACGGAGGAATTTAGTAAAGATGCTGTTAAAATTAAAGAGGAGGAGGAGGAGGAGGAGGAGGAGGATGGTGAACCCATGGAACATGCAGTTGAAGGTATTAAGATAAAACCAGAAGGTGTTGTATCTACATGGCGGTTTCCACGTCAGCCTCCTCCAATATGTGTGAAAGCTTTTGAAAGCACGTTGTCAGCGCAGCAGCTCCCTCAAAATACACTTCATCTTCTCTTCAGTGAAACAGGAGCCGCAGGAAACGGAAATTAAGAAGTCAGAAGGAGCTTTCAGGCCCCCTCCTCTCCCCGAGCCCGAAGTTCTCCCCGAGCTGCTGCATCGGTGGAGCCTGAACAAAGGGGAGGAGCTCTTCTTCATGCAGATGCCCGACACGCTGCCCGGCCAGCCCCCAACTCAGGAGCACCGGCCGGTGAAGACGGAGGTGCAGTCAGAGGACGGACAGTCTGTGCTTCTGAAAACAGAATCGCCGGTAGATATATTTTTCTGTCTACATGTTAAATACGCAATGAACTCTGGGTAATGTGTGAAAGCCGTTATTTATTTATTTTTTTGAACAGGAGGACGAAGCTGACGACAGCAACTGCAATCTGAAAGATCTGCGGGAGGGTCTCGTGGGAAAAATGTTGGTGCGGAAGTCCGGCCGGGTGCAGCTCATACTGGGACAAGTCACACTCGATGTGTCTCTAGGGGCATCATGCTCATTTCTACAGGTGCGATGTGTGTCTTGTTTGTCGTCGTGCTGCATCTGTTTACACACAGCACAACTTTTATAACTTGACCATAGAATAAATATTCATTTTTCATCAATTATTTACAATTCTGACCTTCTTCTCTCCTCAGGAGTTGGTCTCTATTGGTACTGAGGGAAGAACAGGCAACTTGACTGTATTAGGAAATGTCAAACACAAAATGGTTTGCTCCCCGGACTTCGAGGCTCTACTGGAGAGCAGTGCTTGATGCTTGTGATGACGAGTCCCCTGGATGCACTTCTGGTGGAGTTTGATGTTGACAATATGCTCGCTTTTACTACGGACTATTGGTACATGAAAACAAGTAAAAGGATCGTGGATGTTAACTGCGTTTCTATGATTTCATGAAGGCTGTAATATGATTAAAAAAATGAAAATACACTATAAATATAACACGCAATTGAGTTTTACCTTCTATTGCATTATACCTGTTCATTCAGGATTCAAGGTTGAACGGTGTGCCAAATTTCAGTACTATCTGTATCTGAGATTACTTGAAAAGATTGTACATGGATGTAAATGTGCAAATAAACTTTTTTTTTATTCCTGTATTTTATGGGTCAAATATTTACTGTATAAAGTACAAAAAGTCATCCCGCTTTCCTTTAGTTGCAATGTATATACATTTTGATGTTAGATTTTTACGTTTTCAATATGTAATCTAGCCAATCCACACGTTATTTTGTTCCTGAAGAATAACTGAATTACATTTGAAGAATATAGTAAGAGAACACACCTCGAACACCTTACTGCTTTTTACTTCCCTAACCATGATTCCAGGATTTTTGTGCTTCACTTCAATAAATCCGTTGCAGCCTCGTCAATAGACCGCTATGACCTGCCGCTCATCAGAACATTACTCTACAGCGATCCTAGTGGTCACACACGTCAATTACAATGTTGTTGCAGTACATGGTTCTCGCCAGCAGGGGTCAGGGTGGAGCCGAGTGTCATCTGAGGGCAGGTCGTTTCTAATACGTAGCCAGTCCGTTGTCTGGCCGTGTTGCTCTCCGGGTGGAGTTAGCCTACAGATCCGCAAGACAAAGGCAAGTGATTGACCAGTGAAGCCCTCCTCCACCGGAGCAGGACGTAACGGGACCAAAAGGGTTAGTGAACTGTAAGGAAGTCAGTTAAACTGTTGATTTGCGAAAAGTAACCGGCGAGAGACTCACTAGCGTGGACGTACTAGCGAAGCGTGTACCGAAAAAAAGGTTCGTCTCAGCACTTCGTGTTACGTTTCACCCGCACGCTGCTCCCGTGGTGGGCTGAGCGCAAGCTAACCAAAGGAAGTGCAGCGCACCGGGGCGGAAGGGTGGGCACAATTGAGCATACCCGTTAGCTGCGAGGCCACAAGCTAACTTTGGAGGAAAAGCCGTCGGCGTTTTGTGTCTCAAGACCAGCTACCATCCGCGGTCGAAGCTAACTGCGTTTGTTGAGGGGGGCGGAGGGGCTGCTAAATGGTCCTAGAGAGCGTCGGCCATGAACGGGAGGAAGCGGGGAGCCTAAGCTAACCCGCCGCCCGGGCTTCACTCGTTAGCATCACTGGAGCCGATAAGGATGGAAGGGCCTCCGACGTCATCTCTGCCCCGGCGTTGATAACGGCAGCGTTGGGTAATCAAGTTGCCGTCTTCTCCCCCCACGAAATAATCTAGCAAGGCGAGTCCAAAGTTCGTACTGTAAACTGTTCAGGGGGGGGGGGGGGGGCACATGGAGCCGCTTTTCTGACTTGAACTAACACGATCACACGTCGTGTATACCCGGAGAGGTGCATCACCCTGACTGGTTCTTCTTTGTGCTTCTCTGCAGGTCCCCTGAGAGGCAGAGACACCCCCCTTTTGCCCCCGATGAGAACCACCTGCTGTGCCTAGTTGTGACATTGTTTACATGTCTGTCCCCCGGTGGGAGGACATCTGCCAAAAAACTAGAGCCGCCTTTTGTTGACTTTACAGTTCTGCCCCCTGCGGAACAACACCGATGGAAGGTGAAGTGATGAAATTATGTGAAATTGCCCAAGAGGGCAACGTCGACATGGCCATTTGTACTTGTGTTGATTCTCTGTTCCACGTGAGGAGCTCCAACCCCTAGTTGTCTCGATGACGGCCTTTTTCTGACATAAGACAAGGGCCACTTCGGGGGCCAGGAGGGTGAAGTGCTTCTCAGTCATCGGATTTTCCACAGTGTGACAGACCCACCCCTCAACTTCGAGATGGAGCTCTCCTTCAACCCTTTCGACAACCTGGTGTGTATCCTGCTGGGCATCTCCCTCACCGTGTGGTTCACCCTGCTGCTGGTCTTCATCATCGTGCCTGCCATCTTCGGGGTGTCCTTTGGCATCCGGCGTCTTTACATGAAAACCTTATTGAAACTCTTTGAGGTAAGCGCTCGCCTCTTTGCGTGTTAATGAAGGCGCGTACGTGGCCAGCTGGAGTCCGAGGCCGTGTGTTGATCATAAATGGTCCTTTCCGGGTCGAGTCTGAGGGCGGTCTGCTCTTCAACAAACCAAACATAGTAAAAGTTCTTGTCCCTCTCCTTCAAGGACATCCTCTATTTGCTTTTGCTGTGCACTTTGTCTGTTCTGCCTCTTTAAAGTAGCTACCTGCAGTTTGTTGACTAAGTTTGTAGGAATCAGACCAGCTTTATGCGTGTCTTTAGCATCCAACGAGCGGCCATTGTACTCGCAGGCAGATTACCATCACAGCCACAGGGTCATTCTTCCCTTGTTATGTAACTGGGTGCTCCAGACCTTGTTTGGAGCCTGTTGTCTGTGACGTGGCTCTAGCAGCCTGGAATCTTGCTGATATGCAGGTTTTAGTTTGACTAAAGTTGACTAGAAATGACTTCGGGGATCGTGGTCATGCATCGACTTCATTTCCCCGTGAGACTCCACGCACAGTTTCCCAGTGACCCCGTTTTCCCCCGTGCTGTCTCTTGTGTAAAGCTGTCATCACTACCCAGCCTGAACCCTTGTGCCAGAAATAAATGGACCAGTGGGAGATATGAGACGTTCTTAGCTCATGATTGCCGTAACCGCCGAGAGCTACAGAGAAAAGGTCAAAGGACAAACGGCAGACTGTGTGCAGACCTGAAGCAATGTTTTCTGGTTGGCTCTATTTTGACATGCGTCATGGCTAGCGTGTCTATGGCATGATCCAGTGTTCAACCAAGACCTCACCCTCATTGGCATTTGGTTTTTGCAATTAGTCATTTTTCCTTGAACCCGCAATTGTAACAAAGTATTTACGCAGAGTTTTTTTTTTTGTGGTATGAAATGTACAATTTCACGTGCTGCTCTGGATCCACATGCTCTCAAGATGGACCGGCTTTATTTTTTGTTCCTGATCTGGGAGCAGCTGTCTGCGCGCCTCTGCTGTCAAGCTAAATAATCCAGTCAACTGCAGCTGCGTGTTAATGTGTATTTATTATTACGACTTGTACACAGTTCAAAGGTAACCCAGCTGGAGCAGGCAGCAAAGGAATGCTAGTAATGTGCTTATTTGAGATAAGTAAAAATGACCAGTCTATGTACAGTACCAGTAAAAACTTCTGTTTAAATATTTATATTTTTAAATGGCTGATGTTCATCTCTGAAACAAAGTTGCGCAACAAATGGGTTTCAATTTGGCCAGATTCATGAAACTTTTATGTCTGCAGCATATAAAAATATCTGATTTAGAGAGCATGACCGATACAAGAAATGTCATAGGATCGCTCTTCTTTATATATATATATATATATATATATATATATATATATATATATATTTGCAACTGCCTCAGGCCAATTCCAGCTGTTCTTGCCTGCTTACCATTACTCCATTTAAGAATACATACAACCTTGTTTTCAACTTTGTTGCACCTATTGTTTGGTGGACTTAAACCGTGGCAGCGTCATGTTTTTTGGTATAAACTTTAGTCTGAGGCTATTGGCCAAGGGGAAACGAGCCCGCCACCTCCCAGCCCATAACTTCCTGAACCCTCCTACTTGTCCTGCTGCTAGAACACTGTGTCCTTTTCCGGCCTCTCAGTTGGGGATGGACCAATCCGGTCTTTTCCGCCCCTTTAGCAGAGCTCTCTTATACCAGTTATTAATTCACACTCTCACTTTGTGACGAGGATTGTTCTTTTGTGTCCTCATCAGTCATCATCGGGCTTGACTTAAACACTGCGTACATCCCTACTTCTAAATTGAGGATGGACTCTCAATTATATATATATATATATATATTACTGCGACTGGATAGATGACCATTGGGAAACTTGAGCAGGAAACAGCTGGTTATCAGCAGTTCGCTTGTTGTGGCTGCCGGTTGCCATAGAAACGTGTTGTATACTGGCTGTGCTTCCTCTTCATGTGTTTTAACACTCAAGTGTGAGCAGTTCCTCGTGGTTTTTAATTTGTTAAAAGTTACCTGAGCATGCTGAATTTCCATGTATTTTTTAAACCCATTTCTGCCTTTTTTAATACAGTGGGCCACACTGCGGATAGAGAGAGGAGCAAAAGAAAACAACCACCACTTGTACAAACCCTACTCCAATGGTAAGAAGTGCTCCCTGTGTGCATCTTCAGTGGGCGTGTCCGCTTTAGAGACTAGTATCGCTGACATCCTTTTCCCTCCCTGCCTAACATCAGCCATCATTGCCAAGGAGCCCACCTCCTTGGAGGAGGAGATCAAGGAGATCCGGCGGAGCGGCAGCAACCGGGAACTGAACTCGGCACCGGAGTTTGAGATGTCCGACATCTTCTATTTCGCTCGGCGAGGAGTGGCGAGCATCATGGACGACGAGGTGACCAAGCGGTTCTCTGCTGAGGAGTTGGAGTCCTGGAACCTGCTGACCCGCAGCAACAACAACTTCCACTACATCAGCCTCAGGCTGACCGTCCTGTGGGGGCTGGGCCTGCTGATCCGCTACGGCTTCCTGCTGCCTCTCAGGTATGAGCAGGGCCTCCGACATAGAGGGTTTCTGCTTTATGTTGGGTAACCCTCACCGCACCTCTTGTGAGGAAAAGCAAACGCATCAAGCAGAGCCGATGACTGCTTGGTACTCACACGAGTGCCAGAGTCAGTAATTAATAGCTGCTCCCACTTAAACGCTGCTCCTGAACACGTTAACAGCAGAGACAAAGATCATGACCAGTTGGGCGTGTAATTCAAGAGTTATTTATACCGATGCTACACAATTGTGACGCTGGAAAGTGTCTTTGTCTGCATCCAATATTGAAATGAACCCGGTGAGGAGCTGTAACTGTTTTGATTAGTCACGTTTGAATAAGATGATGCAGACGCTGCATGGCGGCTAGTCCAGGACGCCCGGCACTCTGGGGGTCAACCACCACAAAACACAGCCCAAGAGCAATTACCTGTGCGCGGTCACGGGCCGAATGCAGTGCCAGCGCGCTTTAGACAAGAAGTAGTGTTCAGGGCGAACACATTCACAGTCAATTAGGCGCGCAAGCCGCCTGTGAAACATCACATGACGTGGGCGGACCGCATGAGGCTGTCACAGACGGCTCGAGTCGACTTTTGAGTCGGTTGATGCTCACTCTGGGTCAGTTGAGGCAGTCACAGGGACAGTGGCTCGGTACCAGGCCCAGGCTGGCTCATCTCCCCTCGCCAGAGGGGAGTCTCATCCGGACTGAACGGATTCTCTCGCTCTTGTCTCGTTGAATATTGACCTGGCTCAGGGCCGCAGGGGACTCCTTCACCCCCCTCGCGTCGCGCTAATCCCCGTCCTATTGAATCAGCACCTTCTCCAGCCTGGATCACTGGTTCATCCAGATTATAGTCCGCCTGCTGGCCAGTTTAATCATCTGTCAATATGTACAAAGTATGAACACTTGAATATGTTCAGGGGTGAGAAGGAAGACGTTTGTGGATAAGGATTTGCCTTGTTAGAATGCGCTCGTAGAGAACATGGGTGTAACAGCCTGTCTCTCTTTCAGGGTGACTCTCGCCTTCACTGGTGTCGGCCTCCTTGTGTTCCTCACGTGTGTGATTGGGCTGCTGCCAAACGGAAGGTAAGGCGGATGAGAGGCTGGTCATCAAGCACAAATGGATTTTTTTTTGCCATCTTGACACACAAAGCATGTTTTGTACGCTCCTTTTTTTTCCAGGTTAAAAAACTTTCTCAGTCAGAAAGTCCACTTGATGTGCTACAGAATCTGTGTCAGAGCTCTGACTGCCATCATAACCTACCATGACAGGTAAGGGAACTACACCCATGTCCCACAACTTATTTAAACTCATGGCACTCGTAACTTTAGTTTTAGGGAAGGTCCTAGGAAAAAAAGTTTTAGTGTCCTTATCAGGAAAAGGACAGGATGTGTACAAGCCCATGTGGGAGTTTCTTTGATGGGCTCTGGAAAACAAACAAACATAAACATAAGACACTTTGCTCAGATAATAACTCGTGGTGATGATGTCAGCAGCAAGTAATGGAAGCAAAGCCATGAGACGCTCGACTGGTTTCCTTAATTCACCCAAACCGACAGCTGTGACACAACGACTTCAATGTGGTTTATGTCATGGTGGTTTTATAATGTGTGATATTTACCGCCCAACATGGAGGCTCCTTGCAATGTTCAAGCAATACCTAGTTCGTACTCTACTTAGCCACCAGGTAATCGCCTTGACCACCCCTTAATTTATTATTATTCACCTTTTACTTAATAATTCATAACATGCATTAATTCATAACATGCATTAACACAATGTCCCTGAATCCAGGGACATCGTGTTAAAAACCCGAGGCCGCACAAGCGCTGCTTTCTTCTTTCTCAAATACCATCCGCAGCAATGCTCTCACAGCGATAAGAAATGCGTTGTCCCATAATTACGACTGAGGTCATCTTTGGGGCGCAGAAACCCGGGCGTGAGTGTCAGTGTGAAAGGCAGGGAGCCCGAGGTTCACATTTGTGTTGATGGCAGCAGGCGCATGAGTCGGTAATGCTTACTTGCACACGAGATTGTTGTTGAATGTTTGACCAAAAGGAACATTCCTTGACAAAATACTTATATAATACAGTAACTACAATCTTTATTTTTCCTAAGGGGGTATTAGCTGCAGGTTTCTTAGTGTGTTTCTCTCCATTTATTTCCAGCAGTACTGAATCCGACATGCCCCGACAGCCATGTGGTTAACTTAAAGAACGTGCTCGGGGCCACAGAATGCACATCGCTGGTTAAAATGAATGGTTTTAAGGATGTGCAGCGGTGCCGCGATCAACGTGCATGCTGCGGAGCTTTGACTATATTGACAGAGACTCTACGAGGAACAGTAGATTAAATAGTTGACAGAGCGTATATGTAGAGGATGGGCGCATGTGACAGGATGTGCAGGAGGAAGTTAGTGCTTTATGTATTTGCTCAGCTCGTGTTGTTTTTCGTTAACTGTATGGCAGGTGTGACTGTAGTTGAACTCAAACTGTTGAAATCTGCGATTGAGATCAAGGATGGATGGTTACTCAATGTTGCCAGCGAAAATAGTTTCTCATTTGATTGTGCGTTTTCAATCATTGTCATTGCCTTGACCTCTGGAAATCATGGACACACTCTGATATGTGTATTTATTTGGGATTAACAACAACTTCAAGATACTTTGTCACTACAATAGTACACAAGGGATATATTTGACCAAAATATTGTTCTCCACAACTATACTGTAGACAAGACTCAGCATTAAAAAGAAGCCCCTACTAACTTTAAATATATGGCCCAACCTGTTGTGGCTTCCTAAATGTCTGCCATCACGGCCTGATGGTTTTAACACGTATTCCTCTCTACTCCGGGCCTAAAAATACACACATTGGAGAGAAAGTGTTGCTGTCTCTCTTTTTAAGATCGTAACTATCTTAGAAATATGGACTGCGTATTATCCAATATGGCGTACACCCACATTTTCCAAGAGAATTTAACATTGTTGCAGTTCAATTAATCCTCTGGGAAGTGCAAGGCCTAACGGTCTTTCTGTGTCAACTGTTCCAGTGAGAATAAACCCAAGAACGGAGGTCTCTGCGTCGCCAACCACACCTCGCCCATAGACGTCATCATCCTGGCCAGCGACGGCTGCTACGCCATGGTAACTTTACTGCTGCTCGGCGGGAAGCTGCAAGTCACCATTGTCACTGAATGTCTGTTGAAACGGCCATTGCCTTTGTCTTGTCAGGTTGGCCAAATTCACGGTGGCCTGATGGGGGTCATTCAGAGATCCATGGTCAAGGCCTGCCCACACATTTGGTTTGAACGCTCAGAAGTCAAGGACAGACATCTAGTGGCCAAAAGGTAGCATTGCAGGCTTTGCTTTTCTACCTAAATTCTAATTATGTGGTAAGAATCTGAAAGAGTTTGAATTGTAAACCACATGCACCTTGTATTGCAGATTGAGTGACCACGTAGAAGATAAATCTAAACTGCCCATTCTAATTTTCCCAGAAGGTGAGTTTTCGAATTATCTGGCACAGATTTGAAAACTTTATCTATTTTTCTGACCAAGGTCCAGTAGTCTTATCTGTGCCTATTCCAAATCTCCAGGTACTTGCATTAACAACACATCAGTTATGATGTTTAAGAAGGGCAGTTTTGAGATTGATGCCACAGTCTACCCTGTGGCCATAAAGGTGAGTACTTAGTTTTCTTTCTGCAAGATGTTATTTTTACCTGCTACATTTGAACCCTCAACTTTCTTTTGAAATGTTGTGTTTGAGATGATACTTCTATCAATCTGCTGTGTTTGATCCTCACAGTACGACCCCCGATTTGGAGACGCTTTCTGGAACAGCAGCAAGTTTGGAATGGTCAACTACCTGTTACGTATGATGAGCAGCTGGGCCATCGTCTGCAGTGTGTGGTACCTCCCCCCCATGTCCAGAGAGGTGAGACTTTGTTGGTTAACTCGAGGCTGCCCAACCAATCACTTTTTCTATGATGGATGAGCAATCGACATGTTAACGGAGCTAATTGGTTTTGTTGCGTTCGATTTGATGAACACCGACATATTGATATAATAGCCATGTTCTGCCAACAGGAGGGGGAGGATGCTGTACAGTTTGCAAACCGTGTGAAGGCCGCCATAGCCAGGCAAGGCGGACTGGTCGACCTCCTGTGGTGAGAGAACACGCATTCAGCGCAATGATTTCTACCGCTTTAACAAACCAACCTGACGAGGGATTATAAACGTGCTTCAGCACCTGAAATCTGTAATGAATGGACAGTTGCACAGGTGTAATCAATAATATTAACTACTGGCGGCATTGTGGTGGTCCAGTCACGTGTGTTTATTCACTGCGACGGCTTATTGGGTCTCTTAATAGAACTCGGCCATCAGAAATGCCATTGTTTGCACAAGTGTGTTTCCTGGTATGACGGGTAGTTCGGCCCTGAGAGAGGTCAATATCTTGCCATTTCTATTCTTACAGACTCTGCCTGAAATACAGGTGCCCAGCAAATCAGTGCTAAATGCTAGAAATAAATATGTTGACTTAGATGTTTCAACTAGAAAATGTGTGCAAAGTTGTGCAAATTTTTCATTCCTTTTCTTTGACACTTTTATATGAAAACTTAACGCAACCATGAGTTGATGCTCTCTGATCATATGTTATTGCACGCTACGAGTCACTGCTATTAATTTCTATGGTAATAATCCCAAATGACTAATGATTCTAATCTTTGGTCCTAATCACTGACTGGTGAAAAGACTTTTTGACCACAGGCAAACAGATTACAGGTATATCAAATAAGCTCAATTATGGCTGCGTTAATGTTTCAGTGATCCAGTTCATAGGCCCTGCTTTCATCTGTGCTGACTCACAGCAATTAAATCAGGTCTGTGTGCGTCACAAACAAGTTTGTGACGGAGGATAACCTAATAAGAAATGGAATATTATTATGATATTTTCATAATTGTCATCTTGTATCCTTTTCGTAGGGACGGGGGATTGAAGCGAGGCAAGGTAAAAGATACCTTTAAAGAAGAGCAGCAGAAGCTGTACAGTAAAATGCTGGTGGGCACCCAGGAGGACCGCAGTCGCTCCTGAGGGACCTGTGTGCAGGTGGACTGGACCAGAGACCCACTTGGGCACCTCCTGACTAAAAAGGCAGTCAGCAGTGCTCCCTCGCCGCAGGCGCTCTTGGGCTGGAAAATGTCCCTCTCTGATGTCAACAGTACTCCATTTGGCTTCCTCGGTCACTGCCTCAGGCTTGTTCGGTGTGCGTCGTTGTCCCGGGTCATCCTGAGCTCGCTTCCCTTTGTTGGAATAGCTCGACCGAAGCCCTGCTTGTGTTAGAGTGAAAATAAGAAGCGCACAGAAAAGGAACATTGTCTTTCTTGTAAGCAGTTTTTTGTGGGAAACCGTGTATTGTTATCTATCATTGAGTTACTGTCTTTGTTTGGTAGTTTCAGCCTTTTAAGTTTCATTTAACTGTCATGTTTGTATCACACTGTGTTACAGTTACAAAGAAAGCTATTGTAATAATAACTGGTTTGTTCTAAAGCTAAAACCTGGGACTGAGTTGGAGTTTTGCATGACTGGGTTGGGCCCATGATTTGGGGCACAATGCCAGATTTTGTTACATTACAGATATTTTTATGGGCTTTTTCCAAGAGAAAAAAAATGTATTTTAAGCTTTGTGTTTTACATTAAGACTTGTATCAAAACATGTGATCACTGTAGAAGCTACATCTCAGATGAGCTCTTCATATGTCGTCTGTTTCATTTTTCTCTTCCGTGGAATGTGTAAATCGTCACATTGTGAAATGGAAGTTGTGGACCCACAGTTACTCAAATGGAGGTTTGTGTACTGAGGTAGATAGTTCTCAATGTTCTAGCTAATCGTGAAGCATAATGGAAGTGAAAGGGTATAACTTGAGTTCCGTGAGACGGTGTTCAGGATCCACTTTAAAGCCCCATTGCACACAGGTAGTGACGTTTTGACCATCACAATGGAACTCCTGACAATAATGACAATTCGCTGATTCATTCTCATACTAATTATCGTCCTAACAGCCATCATGTTCTACATTGATTTTTTGCTCATGCAGTGCCCATCTTGCCTAATTTATTTTAAGCCAACTCTAAAAGCTATTTTCTTTATCCCCCACCCCCTCGATGGTGATCTTTCTCTCTGAGGAGAGCGCTTCAGTAGCCTCAGACTCAGGCTGGAGTTGAGGCGGTTTCTCCCAGAGGCCCTCTGTTAACATGAAGAGTCATTTGGGTTGTGTCGTTTCTGTTCATCAAAATAAATGTTCAAGAATGTGACTCGACCTTTGGTATTATTCTCAAACTGTAGACCACGTTGAGACACACAAGCACAAAGGGGTCATAAACATTCATCAATATGTAACCCTAAGTTCCATAGCTTTGTTTTTACCTGCATGTCGTGTTCTCTGGAACTTTCATTCATCACAACGGAAAAAGTAACCAAACCCTACTTTACAACACAGCTTTAAAGATCTTTTTTTTTTTTTTGAGTTGATGGATCGGTGCCATGCTGCAGTCTTGACTTCCAGTCCGGGGTAAAGCACGGCTTGCAGGGGGGCCAAACAGTGGCTCTCCATAGTGCTGTTAGTGAACCGTTCAACCATGGCATGGCTTTCAAGGCAAACCCTTTGAGCTCTTCTCCTTGCTTCCTCTTACGCCTCCCCCTGAGCACTGTGTGCTTTATTCTCCAACGTCAACAGATCCATTTGAAACTATTGCAATAGAGACGCAAAAGAATGCTGCCATTTCCATCACCGGTTTGGAAACAAAGAAAGTGGAGAGCTCTCTGAATGGGCCCAGGCAGCTTTTTGCAGCCAGGAGGAGGCTGGTTTTTTTGGATAAAGCCCGCTGCGAAAGAATTAGCAGCATAAACCCACAGAAAGAGATATTTAGGCTAGAGCCTGAGTACATTGCACACTAGGGAATAAAAAAAAGCATTTAAAACGTTAGGAATACGTCAAAACATTAGGAAACGTCAGGAAATGTTGCGAGAGTCGTGGCTTGCCAACAATAGCACTGAAAAGCAGCAGCTTATTAATACTCTTTGGAGCAAAAACAATAGTCTGAAAATACCAAAGAAAAATGCTTTGACTTTGGAATTTTGGAATCTTTAACTATTAACTAATTCTCTTGATTCAATGGAATCTGTCCAACACCACACGTGTTGATTATTTGGTGTAATTTACAGTGTATGGGACTAATATGTTTTACATTTATTAAAGGGATATGTTAGCATTTGAAATTAAGGCTGCATCAACCAACTGTTTAATTGAATTTGGATAACTTCTCAAGTGTATCTAAAATATTAGGTACATTGATCAGCATCACTTCACACAAGAGCTGTGCATGAGCTGTGCAGTTACAGCAATGTATGTGAAGGTAAAAGCAGTAATTACTGATGAGCACACACGTAGACAAAGATAAGGCACTTCCTGTTGTGTAGTTTTGTGGGTTTCCAAGGAAGGAGAACAAAACAAGTGAGGCAAAAATGATATTTCACAGAAAGAATACAAGTAGCTTCCTGTTGTGAACCGCAAATATGGAAGTAGAGCCCATTCAGGTTATCTAAATGTGCTCGGTTGAATTATTCACAAAGGACTTTGGATGTAATTTTACATTTTAGTATCGCATTTAAACCATGCATTCAATCATACATTATTTCGATAAAACGCTGAAGATGGTCAAAGCAACACATTTTAAATTATTCTGAATTCAAATATTACGGGATTATCTTGGGGGGGGGGGGGGCACTCTTTGTTGTGACGGCCACAACTTTAGCTCGACGAACGAGGATGAACTTGAGCGCGAGGAGGAGACCGCGCGGAAAAAAGGGGGCGGAGCCGGATCCCCGACGTTGACGACAATGACGTGCCTCAATCTCTCGGTTATCTGAGCTTTCGCTAAAAGGGCGGCAGCAGACGCGCCGTCCATGCCGGTTTAAGTCCGCTAAGAAGCCACTAGTCCAATTAACCGAGAGGAAGGTGGGAATACACGCAAGTTAGGCTTCTCAAACTGACGTTAACTCACTGCTCCGCGTCTGGACCATGGATATGCGCGCCACCGCGGCGTATGATGAAGAACTGATTCGACGGCCCGCCGTGACCGGAGAAGTTGGACCCCGGCAGCGACACACATCAGTGATACGCATGCGTCTTTAGAGCGGTTGTAGGAACCTACTGGCGGTTTAGGGCTCACACAATAAGCCCTTGTAAGCTCCCTGAACGTCTGTTATCGGGTCCCCTGCGCGCGCGTCATCCGGAGACCCTCCGGAGCTTCCTCGGACCGTTGGTGAGAGTGACTCGTTGACATGGAAACGTTCACCGACGTGCTGCTCGTGACCGCGAATGTCGGGTCACTCTTTGACAATGTGAGTAGAATGGTGAGAATGACAGTAACGCTACACCAGCGCGAAGAGCCTCCGGAGGATTAGCCGTAATGTCGTTTAGCCCGATATAGAAAGAATGAGTCGAGAGGCAAACAAGTTTTGCCTCAAGTCGACTCCGCTGCTAGCATACACGTCACTGGTGTACAGTGTGGTACATGTGTGCTAGCCTCTTCTTGACTCGCGTATTCACCTGTGACTTTAATGTGTCGCTTTTCGTAGTTAATCGATTTAATTAACGTTAAGTCACTGTGTTACTCAAGTGAAAAAGGCCGTTTCTGTGTAACGCGTTCACCACATTTTGTGTTTATCTCAAAGTTATAATTGTGAGTTTGTCTTTATTTGTTTCATTGCTCCATCGGGGGTCTTTCAGACGCTCTAATTTAATGTTAGACACCCCTCTCCCATTAACGTTATATAATAAATATAAAGTTACAGTCTAGTCTTGAAGCTTTTTTTTTTTTTTAGAAATAACGTAAAACCACTTTTCACGGGATTAAAGAGATTAGGCTATATTTGCACTACTCAAAACAATGGTTTTCATTTCCCTCCTTGGCTGGGCTCCCAAGCCTTTGAACATTACAAGGAGGAGGGCTCTTACACTCATGGAAATTTGGCCCAGGACCATGTTTCCTGTTGCCAGATCTGGCTCCAATTTAAACTCGTTGGATCCCATTGTGGGAGATATGTAAACAGATGAATATCTGCCCCGGAAGACTTCTTTTCTGCTAATTTAGTCCCCCTTATTTCCATAAACACTCCTAAATGTTGACCAGCACTTTGGAATACGAGCAAGACGTTAAAGTCTGTCTCCGGGTAAATCCGATTGCTTTACAGAACTGGGACTAGTGTCTTGTCATAGCAGCGGAGCCGGTAAGGCAGTGTGCTGCTCTTTCACAGGGAACTTTTCTTTGGCGGACCATAACAGTAACCTGTAAAATAAGTCCTTTATTTGTTGTAAGCTTGTCTAATAATTATGAATGGACCGAGATGCATTGAATAGATCTTTTGTCATACAACTTTCCCCGTATGCAAAGAAATAGCATTGGAGAAGTCATAATACGAGTTGTCAGTTGGCACACTACTGCCAATTTTTACAATTTTTCTTCTAATCCAACAGCTTGGAAGCACAAAGCGTTGACCTTATCATCCAGATTTGTCAGGTTTTCTTTTTGGATCTAATGTTCGGTTTTATCAGTTATTTATGAATGAATCACGGCCAGTGGACACAGCCAATTGTGCTTCTTTGCGTCCATGACTGTGTTATTAGCTAAAATGAAAAAAGGAGTCCTTCTGGTTTATATTGCACAGCCCCAGTCGTCACCTGCCAGACTGCCATGCAAATACAGTATGCAAAGCCATCTCTCAGCTGCTATGAATGCGCCTGGCATCGCGGAAGTACATACAATTTGCGATGGGAAAATTCAGAAGCAAAGTGTGTAAGATAGGACACGTTTAAAGGCCACAGTTTTGGAGAAATTGCTGATGTACAGCTTATGGTCTAAAAAGAAAGACAGAGAAGACACGTCTAGAGTCAGAGAGGATTCTCTGAAATCAAGACGCTTTTAGTGTCAGTGTAACCGTGTGTTTAACATGGTGTATTTTTACTCATCGCATAAGGTGTAATTTCCGTCCCACCTAATGTATACTAGGGCTTTTACCTCAAATTCAGTTATTTTTACATTTACAACTACACAAGGCGTAGCTGTAAATATAATTCTGCCTGTGGTTTCAAGGCAAGAAGATGTCTGAGTCAGCCCCCCCAACCTTGTTGGACTGATTTAAGGACTCATCCTCATACGTGTTTCACAGTCTACCCAGCTGTCACAAGGCCATGAAATATAAAACTCTCCGTCAGAGAGGATGTATGGAAGATTAAAGCAGGTGCAGCCACATGAATGGGACTCCAGCCTGGAACACACAGCTAATGGAACACACAAGATAATATTTCCAGACATTGTGTACTGTTGTGTTGTTCATCTCCTACAAAGTTAATTAAAGCTGAGGAGGTTTCCTTTCTGTGATTGATGACTTCCTGAATTCCATTTAACTTGCAATAATGTGTAAATTACAAGCTGTGATGACTTCATTCATTTGTATGTTATTAAGTACTTAAGTTACAATTGCATAAAACTTCTTAACAGGCTCACTTTTTTAGTTGAATTCTTACCCCATTATTAATGCTTGTGATACATTAATTTGTGTAGCATCAAATGAGCCATTCAGATTTACACTTATAGATAATGTTGTGAGTAGAGAATGATGTCTAAGTAGAAATAGCAAGTTAACTTTTTATCTTTTTTATTTTTATCTTTTTATCTAAAGTTTAAGCTACTTTATACAGTTTTTTTTACCATACTGTATTTTATATTATAGATTAAGGCTGTAACTAACAATTAGTAATTTGTATTGTTGATTATTCCGTATATATTTTCTTGATAAACAGAACATTACAAAAATGTTTATCAATCACTTTTCCAGAGATCAAATTTTGTCCACAACTCAAAGTTGTCAGACATGTTTCTAGCTAGCCACACAGACTGTTGAAATGTGAAAACAAAATTGTGGGGAGGATAGGACAAAAAAAGCTTTCTGTGGTAAATGTGTTCTTTATTCAAGCAAATAGCAATTAGCACGCACATAATTCAATATTTAAATAGCCACATATTTGCTAACACATAGCTATAACGTCCTTTCAATGTGATAATACCTCAGTTCTGTTTACAGCTTGTTGAGATGTTCCAGGGTGGCCATGGACTCCCAATTGTAAATGAAACAATGCATACCTCTGATGGTTTTTGTCTCTTCATTTTACAGGTGGGTGAAATTCAAAATGAGTGGTTACAAGAACTCTATACGGTAAGTTTGGGCCTCCTGAATCAATACATCTCTGCTATATTTAGTATTTCCACTCATCGCTGGATGGGTCTCCCTTACGTTGTCAGGGAAATAACAACTGGTTCATAGTTGGTTATGGCAGCATTACATTGGTATTGTCCTCTGCTTAACGGATACTTTAATCACACAAATCATTGATAACAAAGGCACATATTCACTAGCAGAAAAGCCCTCCATAACCCCTAATGGAGAGTTCTCATCCTGCAACGTGGTGGACCCCCTCATTGCTCTGTCATGTAAAACCTGTACACTGAGGCCTGATGGTGGTGTTTTGTTGCAGATTGTCCACAGCCACAACCCACAGTTCATTGCCCTGCACTTCCAGGAGGTGGGAGGAAAGGACTACATGGTCAACATGGGCCATGCCGAAAACTTTTTCCGGTAGGACTTTCGTGCTGCTCAGTAAAGTCATGTTCATTGTTCAGTGTGTTTGATATAATCATAAGCTTGTAAAAAATATCTTTTCTCTCTTTATTTAGATTTTGTTTTGTTACTCAAACTAGAGAATTTGTTTTCATTATTGATATTAGGGTTGTCACAATACCAAAATTATGATACTATACCTGCCCAAATATTACGATACCCGATACTTTCAATACGATACCACAAATAGATACTGGAATATTTATCTATGATAGTACTAAATAAAACATCTGTAAGGTTCCCTTTTTACCGGCTTGTTCCTGCCCAGCTTTTTGAACACTTAACAAATGGCATTCATATTAGTATTAACCTACAGCAAGATATTAATGAAAATGACATGGCAAAATCATAGCATTGATTACACACGGCTATGTAGGCCTATTGTCCGTATCTGACTATATGACTACATAGTTATTTCCAAGTATGAATTACATAATTTTACAGATGTGTGTTTGAGATGGAAAAAAAAACTAAAGCTATGTGGATTGTGTACATTGAAGATGGACACATAATTAAAGGGCAATTTCTCCCGTTTATTGAAAAACGACAATAAAAATTGCATTGAGTGTGTATTATTTGGTACAATTTTGTGTGCATTCTGACCTCATGACCACATAGGCCCACATGAGTGAAATTGGAGGTCACTTTGCATCTATATATTTCTGCTGGACTATTCAGTAACTTATTTGCTGTCTTGCTTTGTCTAGTGTTGCGCTTGCTTGATGTTTGACTGACAAACACAGCTACAGGGCGGCCAACTCTCACGGTTCCCCTGTGTGACACACACGCTTTTGCAGGTTTTGACACGCATTCACGGCACACATCCAATGTCCCACGCTAGAAAAACAATCCGTGTGGGTTCATCTCCGAACCGTGAGAGGTGGCAGCCCTGTAGCTGTGTTTGTTGGCTTGACAACCACTTTCCAGTCAAACATCAGCAAGTGCAACACGAGACAAAGCAGACGTCCTCTTTCACCCGGACATTTCTTCTTTTAGAGACCAAAAAAATGCGTAAAATAATAAATACTTTGTACCTGTTATAAATACCGGTATTTCCAGATCTCATTTCTGGCATCTTTTTTTTCAACAAGCCTGTCTGTGAGGACGGCGACAACAGCTCCTGCACATGGGGACATGTCTCCCTGAGCCTGTTGCATGTGAGCTGGCAGCCCCGCCCACCCAGTCAATGCGTGCAGGCAGACAGGGAGCGGAACACTGAGTGCGCTCTGGTTTCTGCTTTCTTAATGAAGTACCGGTACAAAAATATTCAAAACCGTGGTACCTTTCTAATACCGGTACACCGTGCAACATTAATTGATATACATTTCAAATTATTTTCTCCACTCATTGATTCATTGTTCTATCCATAAAATATGAAAAACAGTGACAAGAAGTTAGTTTCGAACAAAACATATTATATTCGGATAAAACATATTATTTTTTTATAGTCACAGAAGATTAAGAAACCCCATAAACATTCACATTTAAGAAACTGGAATCAGTTAGGCCTGACAAATAACTCAAATCTAACGAATTGACTAACTTCTTCACTTTTGCACTACATCGGAAAAACATCAACTGTGTTGTTTACAGGAACATTGACTCCAGTGAGGAAATGAAAGACTTTGACAGGGTCTGCATCTATGTGGACAACCAGTTCCAAGCCGAAGACAGTTTCACGGTGAGAAACACCCTCGCATCACATCTGAGTAGTTCACAAATGCTGCCACTAGATGGGGCTCTCCTCCAGGTTAGTACTCAACGGTAGCTTGAGGTGTCAGAGGAACCCTTCTGAGTAGTAAATAATAGTTCTGGAGAATGGTGCTGAAACTCCAGAAGAACATTTGTAAATACATATAAGTTATTTGATTTTGAATGTTGTAATTATTTAACAGTTACAAAAGCATAAAAACAGACAAAAAAACCCCAAAAAGTCTTTGAGATTAGATTACAATTTCATGGGCTCACAAAACATCCCAAATCCAATCACAATGGAAATCAGACTTTTATTTATTTATTTTATCAGGAAATCCCATGTCATGGGATATTTTTAACAAAGCAAGAATGATATTATATTTGGAATTGTTTTACATTCACAATAAAACCGAAAAAACATTTTAAATATAACACAATCAGAAGTATCAGTGTTGCATCTGGGGAAATGTTTGATCCAGAAATGCACAGCCTCAGACGTAACACATTCTTACGTGCGGCTATTATTATCAATATTATTGTCTTTCGATTAGCTGATGCTTTTATCTAAACGTGACTTACAATAAGTTACAGACCCAGATCAAAGAGAACCTAAAAAAGATCAATTTCTTCAAGAGAGCCAAGCTTCAAAAGTGCTATAAGAAAGTGCCACCTTGAGCGCTGCTGTAGTGCTTCCTATTCGAGGTATCGTAGGAAGAGGTGTGTTTTTAGTGTGGCAGAAGTTGTAAAGACGTTCTGCTTAGATGGTAGCATTCATCTGAAAGATAAAGTTTGATATCAAATGTTGTAATAGTTAATCAGTTACAAGAGTTCTGGAAAGACGAGTGCGACTTAAGTTCCTTATCCTCTTTGTCTCGGTGGAAGTAGCGCGCTGCTCTGTTCATTGGTTCAACCTCAACTCATCACCTGTCATCAAAGACAACTCTCTTCTTTTAGTGACCTCACCCAGCAGGCACCTTTTCAGTCTTTCTCCCGTTGGGAGCTACCCATAACGTGTTTGTCAGCGCTGGTTGGGAGTAACACCTCCCGGGTTGAGGAAAGGGGCTGAGTATTTCTTTAACTATTAACCCTTACTCCTCCCATGCGATACCTCCACACTGGACGTCTGACAGTAGGGGTCAATGGCTGCATTTGTAGACTAAAGGTGTGTGAAGTAAAATGGAGAAAGTCAATGGCCAGGTGTGGGGAGGGCTATGGGGGGGAGACAGGCCAAAGTCAATACATTTAACTCTAGATTAAAACCATTGATCCCAGCCCATTTGTGCACAATAAATAAAGTGCTGGGAAGGAGGGGGGCTTGGAAGACAGCCGGGACTAAGTTTCCCCCGAGCTGGAGTGTTTGCACCCTGCACTGTTTACCCTGAGAGGGTTGCAAGCCCCCCCCCCCCCCCCCCCCCCATCTCCCCTAATGCCTCATTCTCATTTCGTCGGTGCCACCTGCATTGATTTTCAATTTGTTTCCCCCTGGCTGCGGATCATCAGTTATTTGGCCAAGAGAGAGTTTGGGCCGCTCTCCTTTCAGAGGGGCTGCAGGAGTAGAGGGGGCCGACCTCCATGCATTCCCAGTACAAATGGTGTTTTGATAAAAAATCACTTGTTGGTCAATATTTTTTTATTAAACTGTGCACAAACCTGATTGATGAAGATAGGTGTTTGGCAGAGTATGTGGAGGAGAATGTGTTTCTGAGTTTCAGTGTGTTTTGAGTGCTTTCGTGTGGGAGTTAAGACAACCTCGGAAAAAGAGTTCTTCTGAGCTAATTATCATTACTTTAGTCATTAAATCCTCTTCCTTAAAATCCTAATTTCTCCACTGTTAAAAATGAACTTGCTTCTCAAAAAATGTCTTTTTTGTTCAGCTTTTAGTTGGGGCTTTAAGTTATTAACCCTCTCTGACTCGGTCAAATGAGTCCATGGCTCAAGCCTTCATTTGGACAAGTTGGTCACTAATTGCAGCTCACTGGAGCCGACCACGGAGACGCTTCCATTCTATTAGATGAGGATGACTTTGGCACTGGTGATAAACGATGTCTTCAGGGAGAGATCTCTCATGCTCGGGCTGGATGTTTGTGTGTGCACAGCGGCCCGTCACGCCCCGAGCCCTGTGAGCGCCGGCTGATTTTTCTTCGGCCCCCAGTCACAGCGGCAGCGCTGGCAGACAGCAGGCCTACTGCTTAATACCTTTTAAATTGTTTTAATTTTCTGTCTTTATTGATCTCACGGGGCATGATTAATCAGATCAGTGGAGCAGGCAGTTAGTACATTAAAAATTGTCAGCCCCATGTCAAGGATGATTGGGTGCTGAAGTGTGTGTGTGTGTGTGTGTGTGTGTGTGTGTGTGTGTGTGTGTGTGTGTGTGTGTGTGGGGTGGGGTGCATATGTGGATGTGTCATGCAGTTGTGTGTTCAGGTTGAACGTCCCTATTCTTTAAAGTTTTGCGTTTCCTGGATAGAGCAACAATATCCTGGGGATTGTTCAATAAAATGCTTGCAATTCAGCTCACACGGTGACTGAATGAAGACTGGATTTGACTCGAGGAGATGATTGTAATGTTTAGGATCAGATCTAAACAGATCAGACAGAGCTTATGTGTTCCAGTAAAACTATTAAATACCGTAGGATTCATTTAAGTTTATTGCTTAATAAATGGAGAGCAATTCTGGGAACTTTTGTTTTTCTACATATGGATTTTCTTCTGTCGTATGCAGTGTCTGTAACAAAATTATTTTTTCTTTCTCCGCAGGCTTTGGGGAGCTTGTACTTCATACGGAAGACACTGAAAAACATCTATCAGTATGATTTTAATGGTAAGAACTTTACTCCTTGTCAGTCCCCTTATCCCAAATCCAACTTCTTCAGTCTCTGTGTATCTGCCGATGGCGAGTAGTGTTACATTATTAAGATGTATAGCTCACTGCGCGGAAGAGACTGGAGTCGTGCCATGATGTGTAGGGCAACATCAGGCATGACCTCAACATAGCTCTCCTTAAATTTACTGAATTTTCCTTTATTGAAATAATGCAATCCAATACGTGCTGTGCCTATAGTCCCCAAAACCCGACCCATTTGATATTCAGTGAATCTCTACTCCTTATTAATGGTTTGCAATGATTTTCAGGATTTTATTATAATTTCTTGGATCAGGATCTTCAGAACATTTCTATTTATATAATGACAGTTTGATGGCACACCCTTCCTGGCCAAGTATTTGCAAAGAACCTGAATTTCAAGTTGAGCTGTTATCTTCCCGCTGCATAGTCTAGTCACGTTAGGCGTGAAAAAGCTCCTCCGAAAAGCTTATGGAAGAGCCATAAACATCCTGCAGCTGCCACTCGCTGTGTGGCCCAAACCGATTGTTGTCCACCAAACACAGTCTAATGGTTTGCTTATAGATCCTCTCATCACGTATGCCGCTCTGATGAGGTTAACACCAGTTTATTGATTGCTTTTTGCATGTTTTCTCACTCTTTTACATGTCATCGCCCCCTCCCCCACCGTCTCTCCCTCTCACCCTGCCCCACACAGTTAAGGATTTTAAAGCAGTGTCGGGACGAAACAAGCATGTGGGCCCTCTGGAGGGGGTCGCTACCGTGGAGAAAGAAAAATTCCCAAAGAATTTCTGGCCTGATGTGAGTATGTATGCATGAGGGTTCATCTGTGAATGCCTACATTTGTGTGTGTGTGTGTGTGTGTGTGTGTGTGTGTGTGTGTGTGTGTGTGTGTGTGTGGGGAGGGGTACACGAGGGCTGTAGGGGCTGTCTACCCACTCTTGACAGGGAGATGAGACAAATTATGTGAAAGAATCAATAATTATCAGTTTGGCCCTTCAAAGACACGGCTCACTGCTGTTTAGTGACTCACTCTCATTTGTCTCTGTTGCAGTTCAAGTGGTCCAGAAAGGGCTTCATGAGGACCCGCTGGATTATACACAACCAGTACGTACTGTGCACTAACCGCACCTTGATTGAATAAAAAAAAAAAAAACGGCAGCCTTGGGCTCAATCACCCTCCCTTTTGGATGTTTGCCAACTTCTGTGAAATCCGGTAATTGTAAAAAAAAAAAAAAAAACTGTTGTGAAAACTGAGCGCTCTTGTGACCAAGCAGGTTGCTTCACTCAAACTGTTTTTTGTGAATGATTTATTCCTTTCATGCTTCCAACCCCAGAGGAGGTTTCAGTACTAATGCTGATGTATATTTTGATACCACTGAAGTAAATGAAGCAAAACATGTCTCTGACTTGACCCAGGATCAATCTGCTGCCACAGCTGTCTGTGTTTCCTGGAAACTAGTCACTATTTGCTCTGCTAGGTTGTCGCCTGGTGGTAATAACAAAAGGAGCCCACAATCTGTGTGCCGCAAAATCGTGCCGTGAGTCAACCCGGTCAGCCTTTGTCTGGTGCACATTAATTGTTTTCCATTGACAGCCAATGAAAAAGAAAAAGGAAAAAAAACGCTCGGCACAATAGACAAGTGCTCGTTTGTGGACTCGCCATTAACACCAGCGCGTTCCCCGATAAGAAGGCTCCTCATCAGTGACACGCGTGTTGGCACCCTAACAGACAGACACACTCACCTATCGCCGTGCCTTGCTGTTATCTAATTGTTTCCTGTTTCCTTCTCCACCTGCCACATATCGCCATGTTCTGTCCGTGGGTGTGTTCTTCACAGAGGTCTGGACCTGGTCAATGTCCACCTGTTCCACGATGCCTCCAATCTCGTTGCCTGCAGCTCCAGTCCGTCCATTTACTCAGCCAACCGCAAAAACGCTCTCAGATATGTCATTAACAGGTCAGACTTCCATCTGTGCACAACGTTGACGTATGACAAAACATGGCTGTAAAATGTTCAACAGGATCTTTCAGGAATGTAAATAAACAAATGTCCTTTAAATAGAACATTCTGATGATAATATGACATTCATGGGAAATTGTACAAGCATTTGCGTGTGATAAAGTGCTTCTTCCTTCCAGGATATCAGACAGCCGCTACACTCCTCTGCCTTTCATCGTGTTTGGAGATTTTAACTTCCGTCTAGACACGCTTAGTCTGGTCCAGGTATGTTACAACCTCTTTTCCTGAATCTCAGGTGATGAAGATGTGTTTCGGCCGGGCTTATTGACCTGAGCCCTTTCTTGTGTTTGTGAGCAGCATCTGTCCACAGCGGCGGACGTGCAGACAGTGAAGAAGGAATGCAGCAATGAAGTGGAGAAGATCATCTGTGAAGAAAAAGACAACGACCGCCAGGTGATTAAATCGTGATCTGTTAAGACCACTGCGATTTTTTACAATTTTGGTGCAGGATTCACTTGACCCGCTTTCGTCGTACCGACAGGTGCTGCTCCGCGTTGAGGATAAGTTGTTCGTCTACCTGCACCCGGCGGTTTTCCAGGAGAACAACGGCAGCGCGGTGAGAACACTCACCTCTCACCTACTACGATGGGCTACACCACAGCTTCAAAAAACGATGTGCCGTCACTGAAACATACGCTACAAGAGGGTGCTAAGCAACTATCTGGCATGTCCTCACAGATTTCAGATTAGGTCGTATCAGGGGCAAAACAATTACATGAATGACAGTAGAGTAAAGACAAAAGGTCTACGGTAAACAAATCTGTGATAACTTTGACAGTAAAATGGGTTTAAATTGCACTCAGTCACATCACGTCAGTTTTTAATGGGTTGAGATTTCCTGTGTGGCTAATCAGCGCTGGCTTCTACCCTTCAGTTTTTAAAGTACGACAAAGAAGTTGCAGCCTTTCATGATGTTATTAAGGAAGAGGACATCGAGTTTCCACCCAGGTAACAGAGGCACACGCTGCAGCCCACTGTGTTCAAACTCCCGCCTCTGCCCTTATCCTCATAAATACAACGTCGGTGTCCCTCTCTCTCAGCTACCCCTACAGCGAGGAGTACACTAAACCGACCCAGTACATGAACACTCGCTGTCCGGCCTGGTGTGATCGTATCCTAATGTCGCACTCTGCCCAAGAATTCATCTACAAGGTCAGTGAGTCAAAGCCACAACCATTCTATTTAAAGGTTAACTTCAGAACGTTCATCTGTCGTCACACTTATTTTCTCCGATGGCAGGCAACTTCATTTCAAGATTTGTGTAATTTATCCTAAATGCAAACCACAGGTGGTATTATTAGATAGTACATTTTACAACTTCTTTTATGTCCCTTATCTTTCTTAGCGCTACGCCGCATTGTCACTGTCGCCACTTCAAGCTTCTCAAAGGGCACGAATAATGAGAAAACAGGGTTGTAACAAGCTAGCCAATGTAGCTAACAATCGTCTGACTTTGTATGGACTGAAATATCTAACACAAGTTATAGATGGAAATGATTATGTTGAATGCTACATTCTATTCCCTTATCACTCAAGTACCCTCCTTCTCTTCAGGGAGAGGACGGGGAGAAGTGTGTTGTTTACAACACGGTGGGTCCTCGCGTCTGCATGGGAGACCATAAGGTAAGCAGGTTTAAATAGCTGTCCATCGTGCACAAACAATGTTGCGTAACTCTGCTGTGTTTTCTTTTCTCTTTTAGCCAGTTTTCTTGTCCTTCTCACTGAAGACAATTGACCATTGACTAGGATCCTTGGAAATGGTGAGAGCAAATTCCAGCGAGAGTGTTCATACTGTACAGCTTGTCAAAGTGTATGTGTGTCTATGTTGCCATTCCATAGGGGTCGGGGAGGTTGCATTCAGTGTGTGAGAGCGATCACAGTAATCTGGCTCAGGTCCCAGGAGAGCCGTAACCCAGACTGCCCCGTTGGAGTCGGGCTATGAACTAAGATGAAGTGCTTGCGGGACACGAGCGCTCCTTTGTGTCCAGCGCAGTCGGACCCCGAGCCATCAGCACCTTTCAGTGATCTATGTCTATCGAATCCTCTCCACTGTCACTCTGGCTACGCACCAAGTGCATTGCTGGCACGCTTTTCATTAATTACAACCTGGATGGTCGGCCAGAGGAACATGAATTCTGCCGGATAGCGTATTGGCATTTTTACGGTCATGATTTTTGTTGTCTTGCCGTCTGAATTTCTCTTTTTAGTGATTTACTGCTTTTTCACCAGTGTCCTTTTTCAGGCGGCTTTAAAAAAAAAGAGTATACAATGAAGGGACTTAAAAATGTTGCTTCTCGTTTTTGTGTTTCACCTTTTGAGACACTGAACAAGTTCATTCCAGTTCAGTATTTTTGTATTTAATTTGTGACCACATGGGATTGGTTAGCTTGCTTTACAAAGTAAGGTGTTTTCAATTACTTTAATTGGGCTCTTATTATTTTTATGAAACCCACTGCATCCAACACCTGTGCTTTGAATTACTGGAAGGAAAAGTTAATTATCTCTGGTTGAGTAGAAACCCAGCCCTGTTCTCATTCCTGTACTGTCTGTCTGTTGGCACATTATGCGACTTATCGGGGTGTGTGTGGGTGTGGGTGTGGGTGTGTGTGCCTGTGTGTGTCCTGCAGGTCTCTACCTACACCATCCTCGCAGCTGAATCCACAGTATCAGTACAAGAGGCTATTCACCATAAAAGTTACCAGGCACAAACTCTCCCGTCCCGCCAGCAGCAGGTGTCAAATGCTGTGAACTACACGTCCCTGGTGTCACACACATGACTGTCTCACTGCCACGTGCTGTCCGACCACAACCCGAGGGACACAAGCTTATCAGCAGCTGGCGGTTGTAGTTTTCCAGATTATCTGCTCGCTCTCAGATCTTAAATCCTGTTACCGGAAAGCTTGGCATCACAGAGAATGTTCCTGCCATTCCTGCCTGCCTCCATTGGGACAGAGACTGAAGTGATCACATGGACGTGTATGCAGACCATTCCTACCTTTTAAAATGATGCCTTTTTCTCACAGGCAGTGTCAGACAAACCCCACCGTAAACATGCTCAGCGCTTATCAGCCCTATATATTTTATTCAATGTCCTCAGCCAGTCCGATTATTTTTTTCCAACTGGACTGAATATCTTCCACTCCAAGAGGTTTTACATTTTTTGATCGTTGGGTCAATAAGAATCCAGTAGCATAAAACTGCTGCAAATAATGCTATTATTAAAAACAACTATAAACCCACTAATCTTGTTGAAGACTAAAAACTTAGGTGATTTTTAATATCAAGTATTTGACCAGTCCTGCTGACCATGTGTGTATCATTTTATTTAACAATTATAGTTCAGAGATTTATACTTGTTGTTAGCTATCACTGTAAGCAACATTTTACTCCAGTTCAGGAATGCTGCCGTTTTCTGTCAACACAACAGTTTGTCCAGATGCCCTCCATAGATAAAACAGCTAACTCTACATACGTGCTGCTAATGTGCTTTCTTACACTGCGTTTCCTATACTTGCAGGTTTGTTGCTTTAGGAATTCTGCAAAGGATAGAATGTATTAATGCAACAAAGCTGTCAAAGTTAAAGTGACATTCTAATGTACCAAATGTACAACAATACCAAGTGCTTTATTCTACAACCTATAACACAGCAGTTCTCATCCTCACTGTCTAAAATGATTTTCCCCCTTTTCTGGTTGTCATTGACCTAATGTCATTAGCAAAAAAATTATACTGCGTCCTCATCTGACTACTTTACGGGGTAGAGATGTTTCCATCCATCTGCTTCACTTAAAACTCCACATGCTGCATGAATACAGAATTGTTTGCTTTTGAATTCATTTTTGTCTGTTATTGTTTTGTTGATAAAATGTCTCACACTGTAGCACCGTGGCTGTATAATGTTTTGGATGTGTTAGTTATTGGGCAGATGGCTGACCAGCCCCCTTTACATGGACGTTTACTGTATAATGACATGCAAACCATTCTTTCTTTTGTCGTTTTTGTAGTTGTTGACTCTCTTTTTTAAATTATGCCTTTTTCTTACAGGCAGTGTGATACAAACCGCACCACATATGTGCTCATTCCTTATCAGCCCCAAATCATTTATTAACCATTTTTGGTCAGTCGGACCATTTTGTACCAACTGCACTAAATAGCGTCCACTCGAAGGGTTTTCATTTATCATTTTAAATGCAGTATCACCAAACTGCTGTAAATAACATTTAACTTAACATTATTAGCAACCTTATGGTAAGCCAAAAATAGAAATAATGGGAAAGCAGAGAAAATGTTCTTTGTAGTTTTTCTAAAAACCTCTTCCACCTTATTGTGATTGGCATCAAGCTTGTTTCATGGCCAAAAAAAATGATACCGTAGTCCTCACATGTTCATTTCTAACTACTTAAATTTGTGTGTGTTTTGTTTTGACATACTTCTTAGTGGAACAGCATGCTCCCTAAAGGAATACTTACCTTATATAAATTCACAGACGTTGATATGAAATTTGGACGGTCTGTCATGTTTGCACAATGGTACTGAGGTCTCACCATAACAAAAGGAAGTGGTAAGAATCAGTGATGTTTATGTATTTTTTAGTAATTACGCTGTAGAAATCCATGTTTTATCCGTGGGGATCGATACAAATAAAGTATAAGGCCAGTATTACATTTAGATTAACTCTGTTCAAACACTACATTATCAAATTTCATTTTTGTTAATAAAATATTATCTTTGCAGATGTTGCACTGTTGTTTATTGGCTTTACCAGCACGGTGTGCACGATATGCTGCAACACATTATCATTTTGAAATCGAAAGCTTGGGCTTTTTTGGAAATGACTGGCATTAAAATTACATTGTTGTGTACATAATTGTTTCTTCGAAAATAATCATACGCCTTATTCCCTGTATAGGCTGATAAACTTTAATGGTTAGGTGAGGTGATGCATCACTCATCACTTGTGCATACCGCACTCGATCTGTTTTTGATAAGGATGCTCGGATCTCCACTAGTGTCTTAAAGTGAAACATCCCTTTTCAGTAGAATCCATGCAGGGATTTAGCCAAGCGTATTTCTGCCAAAAGAACAATGGCATATAAAACAAAGGAGGTGGTAAACAGGCCCAATAAAGCTGGAATGAGCTAGCTATCAAGGACACTTTTCTCAAAGTGAAACCTTTCCTGTTTTTGCTGATTCAATGGTCAGGCGGCAGCAGGTTGGAGGTAATCTCAAACATGGATTGCCTTCTGAAAATTCACATCTTTATGTCATGTTATGTTATTATGCTCCATTTGAATTTCCATAGTTACATTGTGGATTTGAGCAACATTTTGCGAAATGACCAAATTGGCGACGTATGATAATATCGGTAGTCTGTGTGTGTTTCTGATGTGAGCAAAGAAACCAAATCATCTGGTCTGACATTAACCATGCGGGGGTTAAACCCATTGAGCATATATGGTGAATGAGCAGAAGTGGTGGTATTGATTTGCTCTTAATGTGGGTTATGGGGGTCATTGTCCTCAACTCCACCGTACCACACTGGCCTCTCTCCTCTGACCTTTGCACCGGTCTGTGTTTTTTTTGCTTGCAGTTTCATTCTAACAGTCACTCAGCGGCAAATACAGTCGCACATCTATAGCCGGTGCTCAAGACCAATAAATGTTTCCCAATTATTTTTTACTTGCTTATATTTAGACAATGTACTTCAAAAACTAATGGACATTAACAAAAGACAAAGCTGTTAACTTTTAGATATTTTTAGTCATGTTCATGTAAAATTGAATTTTTTGCAGACTGACTAATCTGAATATTATAACAGTCCCCCTATTTAATCATTAACATGTGAGCTAAGCTATTAACCAGTACATCACATTATCACGGGATGTCCCATTCGATCCTTTTAAATTTGATTAAATTTTGTTTCGCTTTAGAAGCACATTTCATTAAAAACATGTTTAATGAATGGTCAGTAATATTTTCCACATATTGAAAGACCTCTACAGGTATGCCTGTATATTGGGTAATTAAAGCTGTTTTTCATTTTACATTTTCGTGATTTCTTGAAAATCCAAATAATAACAAAATAATATCAACTTTAACTTTTTGAAAAAAGAGAACGTTAAAAAACTCCGGTAAATCTTTTTTTATTTGTAGTATTATTACCGATGGCATCATGCAGTTTTTATGTTATCTTCATACATTTTTACAAAATGGCGAGTAGGCTACATCGCACTCCCCAACTCACTGAACAGTGTAACATTGAACAGGCCAGAGACACAGTAACATATAAAAGTAAACGTCTTCTTAGTTTCAGCCCGTTTTATCTACCGCAACATGCTCAAAAGATTCATCTCTTTTGTGTTTTTTTTAACGACAATTTGGCTCCGACCGCGACATGCGGGTCCGCTGAGCGCGCGCGCGCTTCCCGGAAGTGGGTCAGACGTGCGGCCCGAGGCGCAGGACGGAGAAAGCTCTGCGGTGTTTGCGCAGCAGCAGCCGGATCTTATCGTCGTCGGAGTCGGGGTCCAGAGGTTTGTTGTACTCTTCGTCCTCCACCTCGTTCTCCGAGGCCTCGCCGCCCGGCCCCGCGAGGCCCGCCTGCGTGGAGCTGGGCTCCGAGGCGCTCTTCTTCCTCCACTTGGTGCGTCGGTTCTGAAACCACACCTGCGGGACAACAGGAATGCGGCTTGTTCACGTGCTTGTTGTTTACCAACACGTCGGAAAGCTACCGGGCGGCTCGTGTCAGCGCGCAGCTATGTGGATCCACTCGTGTGTCTGCCTCACTGCGATCATAATAGATCCGAGGAAGTCACGGTGTTTTTCCTCAAAATGCACGTGTTATTTAAGTATGTGGCTGAGCTTACTTTCGATGGTCTACATTAGACTACATGTATAAAAAAAACATGTCATCAGTGGAGTAATGTGTTTCGAACACAGACGTTGTCACAAAATAAATGCACATGTCTTTACCTTGACTTGGGATTCGCTCATGCCCAGGGAATAAGCCAGCCTCGCTCTCTCGGGTCCGGCCAAGTACTTTGTCTGCTCGAAAGTTTTCTCCAGAGCAAATATCTGATGTCCACTAAATGTTGGTCTGGTGTGTTTCTTCCTTCCTGTCATCTCTCCCAGGGGACCACCACCTACAAATATCAGAGGAGAAATACTCTTAGATACTCAAGACAAAATACTGCTTTTTATTTTTAAAATTTACATTTACAGACTAAAATACTTTATTACTGCACACTCAGTAAAAAGGTAATTGTTACATTTTTGCGTTTCTACAGTTTATCCTTTATAGACTATTGTAGATGTTTAATTTGATTTAATTGACATTTTAAATGTCACACACACTCATTAACCAAGCTTTTGTCTATGTATTTTCTCATCAATTAAAACCTGAATAAATGAAAAAATATACACATTTTGAATATCATATCTCTTAATTATGTTGGTAAGATATTGGTCAAATTAGTACATCATACAAACTTATTGATGTTATATCCACTGTATATTTCTTTGTCTTTGGTTAGATTGCATCATCTTTAGTAAAGACAAAAGACACAGTGGCAGCACAAAGTAATACATCTTAATTGTTTCCGTAACACACACACACACATAAAAGTGCTGAGTCCATGCAGCAGCAGCAGCAGCTGAGACTCACTGTTGGGGCACTGCTGCCTCCCTGCCCTCCAGTCACAGCCGCTCTCCGGCCAGCAGCTCGCGCTGCGACCCTTCATGGGGCACTCGGCGCCGGGCTTGGAAAAGCCGCCCAGGGACGGGTTGTACTCTCGGTTGTAGTACATGGACGTGCTGGTGACGGAGGGGCTGAAGCCCCCCATGGTGGAGTACCCGGACAGCAGGGTGGTGGTGGTGGTGCCCGTGGAGCCCATCCCCATCATGGAGCGACTCAGGATGTCGCTGATGCCGTGAGGCGTCCCCGCCTGCAGCTGGCTGTTTAGGCCCGGGTTGAGCTTGTAGAAGGAGTTGGGCACCGAGTATTGGCACACTGGGGCCTTGAGCTCCGAGGGGAATTGGCTCAGGCTGTTGTTGAACAGAAAAGACCCCTGGATGTTTGGATCCATGGGAGGCACTGTCACTCGGCCAGGTCCAGGGTTTCAGTAACGCATCCAATCAGATCCAGGCAGGGAAAGACCACTTGATTGGCCACGAGGAGTCCTCTCGCCCCGCGGCCGGCGTCTCGGACCTGGGATCCGCGCTCACCGTCCCCAGATATTCAAATATTTAAGAACACTAACAGACATTTGAACAAAGTCCCTGGGGTTTGCTGAAGTTGCTACCGCATCAGGGGGGGGGGGGGGGGGGGAAGAAAATAAATGCAAATACACTCTTCACTCTGGCCCTTCACCTCTTCTCAGCCGCCGGGTGGTCTGAGATAATTCCATATCTGACGCCTCGAGCGAGCCCCCGCGGTCCCTGATTTTTAGCGCTCTCCTAAAGACACATGCCTCCTGCCGGCTCTCTCCTCAGAGGTGATAAATAAATAGTATCTGGATATGGAGTGGCACCTTGATAAAGATAGGCCGCATTAGAATGTAGCCTGGGATTGGCCTGGGTCTCGCAGCTTTATGGCCTCTCCATTGGCTCCTCGCTGAGAGCCAAGCCTTTTATTGGAAGGCAGCAGATTAATAGTGTTTTGAACAGGTGGAGTGGGAACAAGTTGATTTTTTGATGGCCTGCCATGTCGGACCAAGTGTGGCGGAGCAGAGGCAGCTGAGCCCGGAGTACACAGGAGGAGGGAGGGGGGGGAGGGGGAGGGCTGCCCTTTCTTTCAACGTTGATTTTCAGGATGCAAAACACTATGTATATAGTATTTTTCGGCTTGTTAGCATAACCCACATGAAACAGAATATACATATGCACCCCATGTGTACCACTTCATGCTACTTAAAACACTTATGTTAAAGCAAAGAGTTATTAAATCTAAATCTCAAACCGGTATTACCTTCTTCACTTTTAACATTATCAAACTCTCTCATCTTTAACTCCCAGTTCTAATAAACTGTGGCAAATCACACACTAACGTTGTGATTCTATTGCCATGGGCTTATTAAGTCATAGAAAATGTATAGACGACTCGAATCGGGGTGGCTCTATTGTTTTTTCGTTCTCACAGTAACCTTTGACATATTTCAACAAGAGGCTGATAGAGAATAGCATTTCCTTACAAAAGTAAATTATTCTGAATATAACGATTTACTTCAGTTGCCAATTTTCACCCATTTACTGCGGACATGTCCTATGTGACCCACGTGAAAAGAAGCCTACTTGCGATGATACATTTTAGATGTGGTCTGCAGTGTCTGTCCGCTGGCGGGATGTCTTGAGAACAGCCATGTGTGGGAGGATATCTAGTAAGTTTCCATGAAATCCATTCATGTTGTCAGCCAGACTACCAACCAATAATCGCTTGGGGCATGGCACGGCGCATGCGCAGTCGGCCGACACGCTGTGCACACACACTGCTGTATGACTAACCACCAAGGACCTTTTTAAGTTTGGGTTAGGGTTTGCATGATCTCATCGCTTTACCTGAAATGAGTATCTCACAAATTCCCCGAGACACTCAGTGGAAAGTTTTGGGAGTTTTGTCAATGTTACTTTAAAAAAAGGGACTTTCCCCAGCATTTTTTCTTGAATAAATCCACTTCGCCTTATAATAGGGGGATTCAAATATTAGATTAATGACTCGAAACTATTCATCCCATGTTCGAGTAAACGCAAGAATCACAGGTGAGAGCTATAAACACACGGTGAGAAGTTAAATAAAGTGGCACCAGATTATCTGCAACACTAAAAACCAGCGACGCCCAATTGAAAAAAAATCAGCATCCGGGCTCCAATCTAAGATCCACATTTGCAAGTCGCGCATTAATTCCTTCTGCTCCTCGTGGGCACAAACGCGCAAAGTGCAAGGCATCACGTCTTTATTGTATTTTATAATTACTGCATTTCATCACCCAGTGAACATTTTTTGGTTGAAAAGACGTTGAATCAACGTCTATGCCCGACGTTGAAAAGACGTTGCAAAATGGTTTAAAAGTGAAAGTTGTTTCAACGTCTATTCGTAGACGTTGAAAAGACGTCTATATTTAGACCGCATATCAACGTGATTTTTAATACGGTAAAATGTCGTCCTCTACTTTGTGCTATAGCATTATTTTATAGGTGTAAAAAGAAATGACGTCCACATTTGTGCGTTTACCACCGATATTAAAAATCACGTTGAAAACTGGTCTAAACATAGACGTCTTTTCAACGTCTACGAATAGACGTTGAAACAACTTTCACTTTTAAACCAATTTTCAACGTCTTTTCAACGTCGGGTCATAGACGTCTTTTAAACGTCTTTTCAACGGATAAATTGCTCGCTGGAAAAGTACAAGTTACACACAATCAGCTGTTGACAGTTGTCAATCATGTCAACAGCCCTTAACAAGGACAACACAATTTGATTAATTTGTATTTATTCATATCAATATAACACTAAACAGTTTTCCTATACAAAACAGAATACAGAAATAAATTATATTTTGTGAAAATAAACTATGAAATTATAAGTGAAGCAACAACATGAACCAGTTAGTTTAGAATTTTGTGTTTGTAAACCATTTTTCTGAATCATTGGAACTTCATTTTCAGATTCTGTAACAAGATCTGGTTCTGAGTCACTTGAATCCGGATCGTATACCTGAAATCAGCTCCGTCTCCCTCATCGTCACTTCAATGATTCAGAATGCGTAGAACACCCCTCAGTTGCAGATGCCTCTAGTCAACAAGTTAATTCAATTCAATTCATTTTATTTTGTTCAACCCAAAATGAAAAATAATCCTGAGGGAGCTTTACAGTGTGTAAACATGTAGCATCCTGTCCCGAAACCATCACATCGGCATGCGTAAAACTCAACTGGACAACACTTAAGGGTGAACAGCGGAGGACTAGCTGTGTACAGAAAGAACAACTTAAAGATGTACAGTACGTTCAATTCCTACGACAGAAATTATTCAAATATTCAGAGTAGTACACCAGGTGTAAGGCAGGACAACTGCAGGGACAAACTCCATCAGATGTAACCTCCATCCACAGGAAACTGTGAGGAGGGAAGAACAAAGACTTTAGGGAAAAGGCAAAGTGTGTTTTTTCGGTTTATGACAGTAATAAAAAAGTTTAATAATGATAACAGCAGCAGGTGTTTGAGAACCCTTTATAGATTATAATGTCATAAGTAAACAAACAATTTATGGCATTTCTGGAGTAACATTTCCAGGTATATTACACAGTACCATACTTTACAATGTTGCTTTAAGCATGCAGTAACTTACAATGTTTTGGCTAGCTTGTTTACAGGCCACAACTTGAATTCAGCTGCGATCTGTGTTTAGGCCGCGTTGCTTTAAAAACGTGTATTTTCTACATGAAATGGGAACGGCAATAATATGATATGGGTACAGCAACAACCTAACGCATAAGCAACACCAAACACACGGAAAATACTCTGAGGTTAACTTTTGGTCCAGTTCATGTTGAATGCTAGCATGCTCCAAGCTAGCGTGCTAACTAGCAAACTATCTGCGCTAACGCTAACTAGCTTACCAAAATAACAGTCTTTCCCGTATCGAGTGGGCAGCACAAGTAAAATAACTGGTTATAGTTCCAGGTGCTTCATTCAAACACTCACGTACTTACAGGCTATTGGGGCCGGTAGCCGTGGTTTTATCAGCCCGTTCACGTCGCTCTGCTCCCGAACACACTTCCCCTCGCGCTGCACCCGGTGGAAGCTCTGCAAGCGTCTAAGAAGTTGCGCATGCGCGTTACCGATGTGATCAGAGTTACGTGTTTTCAACTAATGTTTGAAACGGCCCGCATTATTTTGTCCTTAAAGCATATTGTTACGCCTCCTCTCCCGAGCCGGGGTGGCGGCGTAACAGACACACACACTCTGTATTTCCATATTCATGACGTTTTAAGAAAAATCTTAAATGCGTTGAAATCACGTCTTTGCGTAGACCAAATTTCGCCGACCAGTTCATTCATTATTATGATAATCGTAATGATATTATAGTCTCTCTTTCAACCTTACGTTACAACATGACACATACTCGAGAAATTTACCCGTTTCTAGCACTTTAAAGTTTCACGCACTTTTTCGCCGGTTGAAAAGACGTTGAAATGAGGTCTTAGACGTTCAGACCTCATTTCAACCCGATTTCAACCATATTTCAACGTTGAAATAACGTCTTGTGCTCACTGGGCACAGTCAAAATGAAACTGTTTTTGCGCGATCAGCTCATTTACATTCCCAAACACCGACTCCTCCCTCCCCCTTCTTTCACTTTCGATATGATGCAGGGGGGATGTTTTTGTTGTGGAGGCTCTCCTTCACTGCAGGGCTTTAAACGAAACCTTTCCACTTCATCGCAATCAAATGACGATACAGACGAGAGCACGTCTTCTGCCAAGAAACCAAGCGGAGCCTCCTTCCTGAAGATGGTGAGAAAGAATGACAACCGGACCGCAGGTAAAATATTTGTTCGTTCTCTTGACTTATTTTATGACGGATTCAAACGTCAATAAGGTGCTCTTTTATAAACAGTTTGCCAAGTTGCATTTAGGAACTTTGAATTTATTTTAAGTATATGTGCATCGTGAAAGCATCCCTATTTTTTTCAAGAAGCTATAAGTCACTCTGTGATTAAAGATTAAAGTGAGATCTGCAACAGGACAGCGTTGATAAGAGCAGATGATTAGCGGACAATAATAAGCCTTAAAAACGCATCGCGGGGTAATGATTTATTTCCGAGCTGTTAAACGTGTCATAAAGAAGATTACTAGAAACAACATGAATTATTGGAAACACTCTGCTTCAAACAACAGCTTCAAACTTTTAAACTTCAAACTATGAACAGTATATTCACTGTTTAAAGCTTACAGTATAATTCCAGTGTTTGGCCTCCGTAAGCGCCTGACGTGTTTTATGCTTTATGCTCATTGTGCAGGAACTTAAGATATGTAACATATATTAAAAAGCATTTATGTTAGATTGACTCTAACATATCTCTGAATGTAATTATCTTGTCTTTGTCAAATATAAAGTTTAGCACTTCAGCTACCAGTCACAGCTGTGGAGACATTGGTTACAGTTGTTTGTTCATACAACCTTTGCAGGTCTATGTACAGCTTGTGACCCTGTTTGTATTTTATTTTTTATTTACTGTTTTTGTACTATCTTGACCTTGAGTCTGTAATAAAGAGTCGATCGATTGATTGACGCTCCTTGTATTAAATTTACATATATGGAAATATATGGAGGCGCACGCTCTGTGCAGGGTGGAGGGCGCGTGCTCACCTGTGTGCGCGCACGCGTCTCTGCCTGTGTCCATTGGGGCGGGAGTGCCGTGCGCAGCGCAAAACTGGCATTGACTTCATTAAGGAGGGGAAACACTGACCAAAATGTAAATATGAGTTAGATTGCTAGCTAGCTACTGTAGCTACAAAGCGGCAGGCTGCCGTTAGCTGCTGCGCGGACGGTGTCATCGAGTAACGTAAACAGCGTTCAGGCGCCGAACGGAAGCACCGAAATCCGCGTTGCGTTTCGGTACTGTTGTATGCGGGTGTATAGGAACCGGTACGAATATGGCACCGGTTCTCGGTACCCAAACATACTATTGACTCTGGTACACGGAAGCTATAAGACATTAACTTGTTTTTTAATTTTTTAATTTATAAACAGGAAAACAGGCTCCTGTGGAGCAAAACAGCGGCCAACACAGATCATCAGCTCCCGATCACAGCATGACCACAAAAAACGTGTCAAACCATTTAGAAGTTTTTAAATCTCACTCAGCATCATCTTACTGGTGCAATAAATAGGCCTTAAAAACACATCACAGGGTAATGATTAATATCCTTAAGCTGTACAATGTGTCAAAAGGAAACTGACTAGAAACAAGATGGATTATTGGAAATGCTCAGTCTGTCATCACAGAATAAAAAGGCTTTAACGTACAGTACTGAGTTACTGAAACAGTAACGTGAATGATTAACTAACATCTTGTCCGTGCTTTGGCTCTTTTGCAGTTTTGCGGTCACAGACGTCACACACGTGTGGTCTGTCCTGCCTCGGCCCTTTGACCTTCCACCCGGTGGCTGTCGGGGACAAGATCCGCCTGAGCCGTGAAGGTCGATTGGCTGAGAGGACGGCGGCCACGTTCAAGAACGGCCTGGTGTTCAGCAGCCGCCCGGTGAGGATCCAGGAGAGGATCTGCCTGAGGATTGAAAAGGATCTGTTGAACTGGGAAGGAGCCATGCGGGTGGGCTTCACCAACGTGCCGCCCTCGGACAGGTCTCTGCCTCTGCCCCCCATGGCCATCCCCAACATCACCAATGTCCAAGGGAACTGGGCCGCTGCACTGCATGAATCCCACTGCCAAGTCGGTTCAGAGCTGGAGTTCTGGCTCACTCATGGAGGCCACGTGAAAATGAGAAGCACCAACTTCAAGCAGCAACAGCTACTGGGAGGAGTGGATCTCAGCCGTCCACTTTGGGCCATGATAGACATCTACGGACAGACGTGTGCCGTGTCCCTCCTGGGTATGTTTACTCTACATAACAATGTTTTTCTAGTTATTTTTTTAAGGTTTAACGTTTATTAACAGAGGTGATCATTGAATACTCTTTGCCACAGGATCAAAGAAAAAACAGGGGTGTATCACCCGGCGGTCGTGTCCTGCACCCGGATACCTCCACTCACCGGATGCACACAGCCACAACAGTTTGACCCCTCTCTCACGTCTCCATGGAAACGGTGATGAATGGATCTCCCGTCTGGACATGGAAGTCCCTGCAGGTAAAGAGTCCTTTCTTACCTGTCCAACCAAATGCTACAAAATGTAACCCAACAGAATCCATCCTAAATGATAATCTCATTTTTTTATGTTATGCAGCTGAAGGCAGCGTAACCAGATGTGTGGTGTGCATGGAAGAACAGTCTAAAATCACATTGCCATGCGGCCACAAGTGTCTTTGTGGCGCGTGCGCATTAAAAGTCATCCATCAGTTCGGCACCTGCCCGCTGTGCCGACACGAGATCAGCGCTTCATCGGTGTAGGTGCTACCAGCTCCTGGACAGCAGGCCAGAAACACCAACTACAAGCTACCGAGTGACTTTGATGCAGAAAACCGACGGCCAGCAGTATGTGACCTTTTGTTGAAGACAGTCAATGACATTGCATACGATTCTGCACAAAATGTCATGCTGTTTACACACACTGCACGGTTATCTTTGCCTACACAGCAAAATTTTCCAGTGTTGGGCAAAAGTGTTGAAGTGCAGAGTTGTAATCACTCTGCAAAAGGTTGATTTAACTGTTATAGAGTCAATTGTTCAAAAGAGCTGGAATCATTAGTGTCAAGATCAGATTAATTTGCAACACTTAGTAGAGTTAAATGAACTCTTTGATCGGTTTGAAATGTGACTGTACAGTGTCACACTTCCTGGTTTTGGGTTTAACTCGACGTACTGAGGCGCGTGGATTGGAGAGGGGTGCGCTGGAAACCACTAGATTAGCGGTTGGATCCCTGGCTGCTCCACGTCCCGTGTCAAAGTGTCCCTGAGTAAGACACCTGACTCCCATTTGCTCCCCGAGCTAAAATGTAAAAACCATGGGTTAAAGATGTAATGTAATTTGCTTTGGATAAAAGCGTCAGCTAAAAGACACGTAATGTATTTAACACTGAGCAGATTTATTTCTGACACTTATTCCGAGGTAAATTGTTAACACTTCGTTGAGTGCTAATTCAACACTGACAAGGTGAGACAATTTAAACACCAGCTTAGAGTAGAAATTTAATCTCACAGAGTGCATTAAACTCTCTGAAATTTGCTGTGTAATTGATGTTGTAATTCTGGATTCAATCACTAATTTTGTAAAAAGAAAAATGTTTTTTGTTTATATTTTTATATTGTCTTATTGTAAAAATATGAATACATCAATAACATGTATTATATCTCTCACATAAATGTGTTTTCAATTCTTATTTTCAAACTTGTTATGGTTTTTATCTTACAATGTGTTGATCATGCAACTTCTTTAATGTTATCTCCTATCAGTTTATTGAAGTTTTACTACTGGTAACTTGTTTAGTCAAATGATTAAGAGAACATTTAATAAAAAAACTTAAGTATGGCATGTTTTGTTGACAACAAACTAGCAAACTCAAAATAAGAGCACTTTGTAAGATTATTCAGTCTTTGGGCATTATTCGTTATACAAATAATTATTTGAAATTTCAAAACTAAACCCAACACGAGCTCATGTTGGAAATCTTTAATCTCTCCAAACCAAACTCTACAGTCACTAACCATCGCTCAGGGTGCAACGGGAGCCTTTAACGAATACTAAAATACACAATCAAGAAAACGGCACAAGAAGTACACTGTCTACATTAAGAATTCTCATTATTTGCATAAAGGATGCGTGTGCATCAAGATCATCACGTAAAAGTGCACCAAGATGTCAAGTTTCATAACTACGTGATAAAACAATAAAATAATCATGTAATGTATTATGCATGCTCAGCCTCTACGAGTACATTGCCTCCCTCTGGCATTCGTTCACTTTCCATATGATGCTGGAGGATGTTTTATTGTGGAGCCTCCCCTTCACAGCAGGGCTTAAAAGAAGGCTCCATTTCCACTGTGTGGCAAACAAATGACGATACAGACGAGAGCACGTCTTCTACAAAGAAACCAAGCGGAGCCTCCGTCCTGAAGATGGTGAGAAAGAATGACAACCGGACCGCAGGTAAAATATTTGATCTTGCTCGTGACTTATTTTGCAATTCACAATATGGATTTAAATGTCAATAAGGTGCTCTTTTATAAACAGTTTGCCAAGTTGCATTAAGAAGTTTGAAATAATATTAAGTCAGTTTTATATTATTGTTAGCCTAATACTAGTACTTAAAATAATGATACAGTGATTCATTTTAAACTGTTCATATTTGGGACACAACTTATGTTGAAAATTCTTCTTTTGCAGTTTTTATTTAAAGTAATTACTTTGGTGTGAAAATACTTCACTAGTTAAGGTTTTCATGTATATTTTGCATTGTGAAAGCATTCCTATTTCTTCAAAAAGCGACTGAAAGTCACTGTGTGATTCTCAGAAATCCGCAACAGGACAGCGTTAAGTTTTATAAACAGATTATAATCGGACAATAAATAGGCCTTAAAAACACATCACAGGGTAATGATTAATATCCTTAAGTTGTACAATGTGTCAAAAGGAAACTGACTAGAAACAAGATGGATTATTGGAAACGCTCAGTCGGTCATCACAGAATAAAAAGGCTTTAACGTACAGTACTGAGTTACTGAAACAGTAACGTGAATGATTAACTAACATCTTGTCCGTGCTTTGGCTCTTTTGCAGTTTTGCGGTCAGAGACGTCACACACGTGTGGTCTGTCCTGCCTCGGCCCTTTGACCTTCCACCCGGTGGCTGTCGGGGACAAGATCCGCCTGAGCCGTGAAGGTCGATTGGCTGAGAGGACGGCGGCCACGTTCAAGAACGGCCTGGTGTTCAGCAGCCGCCCGGTGAGGATCCAGGAGAGGATCTGCCTGAGGATTGAAAAGGAGCTGTTGAACTGGGAAGGAGCCATGCGGGTGGGCTTCACCAACGTGCCGCCCTCGGACAGGTCTCTGCCTCTGCCCCCCATGGCCATCCCCAACATCACCAATGTCCAAGGGAACTGGGCCGCTGCACTGCATGAATCCCACTGCCAAGTCGGTTCAGAGCTGGAGTTCTGGCTCACTCATGGAGGCCACGTGAAAATGAGAAGCACCAACTTCAAGCAGCAACAGCTACTGGGAGGAGTGGATCTCAGCCGTCCACTTTGGGCCATGATAGACATCTACGGACAGACGTGTGCCGTGTCCCTCCTGGGTATGTTTACTCTACATAACAATGTTTTTCTAGTTATTTTTTTAAGGTTTAACGTTTATTAACAGAGGTGATCATTGAATACTCTTTGCCACAGGATCAAAGAAAAAACAGGGGTGTATCACCCGGCGGTCGTGTCCTGCACCCGGATACCTCCACTCACCGGATGCACACAGCCACAACAGTTTGACCCCTCTCTCACGTCTCCATGGAAACGGTGATGAATGGATCTCCCGTCTGGACATGGAAGTCCCTGCAGGTAAAGAGTCCTTTCTTACCTGTCCAACCAAATGCTACAAAATGTAACCCAACAGAATCCATCCTAAATGATAATCTCATTTTTTTATGTTATGCAGCTGAAGGCAGCGTAACCAGATGTGTGGTGTGCATGGAAGAACAGTCTAAAATCACATTGCCATGCGGCCACAAGTGTCTTTGTGGCGCGTGCGCATTAAAAGTCATCCATCAGTTCGGCACCTGCCCGCTGTGCCGACACGAGATCAGCGCTTCATCGGTGTAGGTGCTACCAGCTCCTGGACAGCAGGCCAGAAACACCAACTACAAGCTACCGAGTGACGCAGAAAACCGACGGCCAGCAGTATGTGACCTTTTGTTGAAGACAGTCAATGACATTGCATACGATTCTGCACAAAATGTCATGCTGTCTACACACACTGCACGGTTATCTTTGCCTACACAGCAAAATTTTCCAGTGTTGGGCAAAAGTGTTGAAGTGCAGAGTTGTAATCACTCTGCAAAAGGTTGATTTAACTGTTATAGAGTCAATTGTTCAAAAGAGCTGGAATCATTAGTGTCAAGATCAGATTAATTTGCAACACTTAGTAGAGTTAAATGAACTCTTTGATCGGTTTGAAATGTGACTGTACAGTGTCACACTTCCTGGTTTTGGGTTTAACTCGACGTACTGAGGCGCGTGGATTGGAGAGGGGTGCGCTGGAAACCACTAGATTAGCGGTTGGATCCCTGGCTGCTCCACGTCCCGTGTCAAAGTGTCCCTGAGTAAGACACCTGACTCCCATTTGCTCCCCGAGCTAAAATGTAAAAACCATGGGTTAAAGATGTAATGTAATTTGCTTTGGATAAAAGCGTCAGCTAAATGACACGTAATGTATTTAACACTGAGCAGATTTATTTCTGACACTTATTCCGAGGTAAATTGTTAACACTTCGTTGAGTGCTAATTCAACACTGACAAGGTGAGACAATTTAAACACCAGCTTAGAGTAGAAATTTAATCTCACAGAGTGCATTAAACTCTCTGAAATTTGCTGTGTAATTGATGTTGTAATTCTGGATTCAATCACTAATTTTGTAAAAAGAAAAATGTTTTTTGTTTATATTTTTATATTGTCTTATTGTAAAAATATGAATACATCAATAAAATGTATTATATCTCTCACATAAATGTGTTTTCAATTCTTAATTTCAAACTTGTTATGGTTTTTATCTTACAATGTGTTGATCATGCAACTTCTTTAATGTTATCTCCTATCAGTTTATTGAAGTTTTACTACTGGTAACTTGTTTAGTCAAATGATTAAGAGAACATTTAATAAAAAAACTTAAGTATGGCATGTTTTGTTGACAACAAACTAGCAAACTCAAAATAAGAGCACTTTGTAAGATTATTCAGTCTTTGGGCATTATTCGTTATACAAATAATTATTTGAAATTTCAAAACTGAACCCAACACGAGCTCATGTTGGAAATCTTTAATCTCTCCAAACCAAACTCTACAGTCACTAACCATCGCTCAGGGTGCAACGGGAGCCTTTAACGAATACGAAAATACACGATCAAGAAAACGGCACAAGAAGTACACTGTCTACATTAAGAATTCTCATTATTTGCATAAAGGATGCGTGTGCATCAAGATCATCACGTAAAAGTGCACCAAGATGTCAAGTTTCATAACTACGTGATAAAACAATAAAATAATCATGTAATGTATTATGCATGCTCAGCCTCTACGAGTACATTGCCTCCCTCTGCAATTCGTTCACTTTCCATATGATGCTGGAGGATGTTTTATTGTGGAGCCTCCCCTTCACAGCAGGGCTTAAAAGAAGGCTCCATTTCCACTGTGTGGCAAACAAATGACGATACAGACGAGAGCACGTCTTCTACAAAGAAACCAAGCGGAGCCTCCGTCCTGAAGATGGTGAGAAAGAATGACAACCGGACCGCAGGTAAAATATTTGATCTTGCTTGTGACTTATTTTGCAATTCACAATATGGATTTAAATGTCAATAAGGTGCTCTTTTATAAACAGTTTGCCAAGTTGCATTAAGAAGTTTGAAATAATATTAAGTCAGTTTTATATTATTGTTAGCCTAATACTAGTACTTAAAATAATGATACAGTGATTCATTTTAAACTGTTCATATTTGGGACACAACTTATGTTGAAAATTCTTCTTTTGCAGTTTTTATTTAAAGTAATTACTTTGGTGTGAAAATACTTCACTAGTTAAGGTTTTCATGTATATTTTGCATTGTGAAAGCATTCCTATTTCTTCAAAAAGCGACTGAAAGTCACTGTGTGATTCTCAGAAATCCGCAACAGGACAGCGTTAAGTTTTATAAACAGATTATAATCGGACAATAAATAGGCCTTAAAAACACATCACAGGGTAATGATTAATATCCTTAAGTTGTACAATGTGTCAAAAGGAAACTGACTAGAAACAAGATGGATTATTGGAAACGCTCAGTCGGTCATCACAGAATAAAAAGGCTTTAACGTACAGTACTGAGTTACTGAAACAGTAACGTGAATGATTAACTAACATCTTGTCCGTGCTTTGGCTCTTTTGCAGTTTTGCGGTCAGAGACGTCACACACGTGTGGTCTGTCCTGCCTCGGCCCTTTGACCTTCCACCCGGTGGCTGTCGGGGACAAGATCCGCCTGAGCCGTGAAGGTCGATTGGCTGAGAGGACGGCGGCCACGTTCAAGAACGGCCTGGTGTTCAGCAGCCGCCCGGTGAGGATCCAGGAGAGGATCTGCCTGAGGATTGAAAAGGAGCTGTTGAACTGGGAAGGAGCCATGCGGGTGGGCTTCACCAACGTGCCGCCCTCGGACAGGTCTCTGCCTCTGCCCCCCATGGCCATTCCCAACATCACCAAGGTCCAAGGGAACTGGGCCGCTGCACTGCATGAATCCCACTGCCAAGTCGGTTCAGAGCTGGAGTTCTGGCTCACTCATGGAGGCCACGTGAAAATGAGAAGCACCAACTTCAAGCAGCAACAGCTACTGGGAGGAGTGGATCTCAGCCGTCCGCTTTGGGCCATGATAGACATCTACGGACAGACGTGTGCCGTGTCCCTCCTGGGTATGTTTACTCTACATAACAATGTTTTTCTAGTTATTTTTTTAAGGTTTAACGTTTATTAACAGAGGTGATCATTGAATACTCTTTGCCACAGGATCAAAGAAAAAACAGGGGTGTATCACCCGGCGGTCGTGTCCTGCACCCGGATACCTCCACTCACCGGATGCACACAGCCACAACAGTTTGACCCCTCTCTCACGTCTCCATGGAAACGGTGATGAATGGATCTCCCGTCTGGACATGGAAGTCCCTGCAGGTAAAGAGTCCTTTCTTACCTGTCCAACCAAATGCTACAAAATGTAACCCAACAGAATCCATCCTAAATGATAATCTCATTTTTGTTATGTTATGCAGCTGAAGGCAGCGTAACCAGATGTGTGGTGTGCATGGAAGAACAGTCTAAAATCACTTTGCCATGCGGCCACAAGTGTCTTTGTGGCGCGTGCGCATTAAAAGTCATCCATCAGTTCGGCACCTGCCCGCTGTGCCGACACGAGATCAGCGCTTCATCGGTGTAGGTGCTACCAGCTCCTGGGCAGCAGGCCAGAAACACCAACTACAAGCTACCGAGTGACTTTGATGCAGAAAACCGACGGCCAGCAGTATGTGACCTTTTGTTGAAGACAGTCAATGACATTGCATACGATTCTGCACAAAATGTCATGCTGTTTACACACACTGCACGGTTATCTTTGCCAATGTTGTGAATCTAGATTCAATCTCTAATTGTGTAAAAAGAAAAAAAATGTTGTTTATATTTTCATATTGTTTGATTGTTAAAATGTGACTACATTAATAAAATGTATTATACCTCTCACATTAATGTGTTTTCAATTCTTATTTTCAAACTGGTTTTTGTCTTACAATGTGTTGATTGTGCAACTTGTTATCTCCTATTAGTTTATTGAAGTTAGAACTGTTGTTTAGTGAGATGATTAATGGAAAATTCAATAAAAACAAGGTTAGAGTTCCTAAATCTCTCTAAACCAAACTATACCATCACTAATCATCGCTTAGGCTTCAACGGGAGCCTTAACGAATACTAAAATACTCAATCAAGAAAACGGCTTATTCCACACTAAGAAATACACTGTCTACATTAAGAATTCTCGTTATTTGCATAAAGGATGTGCAGTGAAAGTGCAACAAGATGTCAAGTTTCGTTATTACTTGATCAACATGAACAAAGCAAATGATTGACAGAGTTGCAAATAAAAAGAATGATTGCAGCTGTTTAAATGGGCCCGAGGACGAATGGTTTCATGAAATGTTTTCGCTTTGTCCCATATTTATCTCTGTCAGCTGTAATGTTCCAGCCTTCCCCGATTAGTTTCACCAGACTTCTTTTCAATGGCGGCTTGTGCAAAACGTTCTAGATAGGGCTATTTAATCAATTCCAGCATCCCCGAATGATTTACTGCAAAGTCGTAAATGTATTAAAAATCCAATACTAATATGTGTATGATATTCAACATTTATTGCAACATTTTTATTTGTGTCACCCTCCCAGTTTAATATATATATAGTGACTAGTGGTCAGAGTACACAAGTATTCCCTATTTTGATTATATATAATAGAACATTTTTATTTATGATTATTTTAAAATTAATTTTGCTCTTCTGCAAATGAAACATTTTTCATCCTTTAATATGATCTTTTCTTTTTGTTCGGGCTCAAGGAGGGGGGCTCCAGGTTGGGTGACGCCCCATTGCCCTCTATTGGCCAGCCACCATTGCTACTTTCTCACCTGCTCTCACCTGCTGTCACCCTCTCAATCAGTCTGCCAAGAACCTTCTCCTGTGCACTTTCTGGCTTTGGCCGTCTGAACTAAAAACCTCTTCTGCTACCTCCCAAAGTGGAGTCTATGTTTGGGTGCCTTGCCTGCTGCCTCATCCGCAAACCGGCAGAAAAATGAGCACCACCTGCACTGAGTGGCTTTGGCTACAATTTATATGTTAACTCGAAAGAAAACAACTTATCAAAAGATCAACCAAGAAGAGTCCTTATCCATCCTTACTTTTTATTTATTTTCGCGTCAAATCAGCTGATTGATGGAGTGCTCCGGGTTTTCGCCACAATAAAGTGTCCTAATTTGCATAATCAGGAGGGGGGTGATTTTACGTGATAGTTATAATCTAATTTCCACTAGTATTTGAAAACGGATTCCTTGGCAGATCATCGCGGGAGCCATTATCTCTCATACAAACACGCTGTTTCTTCTGCTAAGGGGAACCAAGAGGCACACACGTTCCACATCGTCCCCGATTGAGATGATGATGTGGAAATCATTATTCTGCGCCTGAATGCGCCGTAATTTATTAGCACGGTTTCGACAAGTGTTGGTGCCATAATGCAGGTTTTGTTGCTTTTGTTTATCTTGAGGGAAACACCGGGTTATTTGCGACATGCAGTTCATACATTTGAACACAGGGGGGGCACATTACCAGTGAAATGCATAGAAGTAAATGCCTGCTAATGAAGACAGGGGTGAATGGGAAGCGCACAGTCGCAGGTGTCAACGAGGTGGCGTCTTGTGCGGCGTGGTGCCTGTAACCAACCAATGTAATGTATTGCAAGGACATTGACGATGGTAAATGTACGCGGAGCACAGATTAAAATGACCAAAATACACACAGCTCACTGGACAGTGCATGTTGTTTATGGCAAAACATGTTCCCTGGTGGTTTTAACACATACATTGGAAATGTATCAGGGCCTCTACAATTTGTTTGTGACAGGTAAATGTTGTTTTTTGTACATCCGGTTTGTGCAATGTGTATGAGAAGAAGGAGGGAGGTCACTTTTACAAAATTCCATCTCTCTGTGTAAAGAGAGGATGAAATTCCCATTTTGAGTGCTGAAAGGTTGAATGATGTTTTGTTCTTCTACACTGTCAACAGATGGTTGGTGGTGTTTGTGACCAGATGGCGACATCTGGCTGTAGTCATGGTAAAAACCAAGCTACGCACAGATCTTTTAATTCCCACCAGGAGGCGATGTGGCACCGCTTATCTTATCATGTGAATGTCCACTGCAGCTCTGGCAAAGTGCATTTTGATTCACAGATGTTTGGAAACAGGGTATGGAACTATTTTCTTTTTAAAGGGAAGGATCAATTTACTAACATAACAAAACTTAAATACATTATTGCAACACTGATGGAATAAAATTATGCACAATGATTTTATTTCCACATCTACTTAGTTATTTTCTTATGAGGACTGTTTTTCCCCTGAAAATGTCACTGTGGAGAGTGACTGGTCATCTCCTGAGTCCAAGAAGGACTCCAGGCAAAGAGAGAGGAGTGACCTTTGCTTGCTGATTTTGCAGCCAACCTGTTAAATATTTATCTTGGATGATTTGTGCTTCTGGATTCAGAGTGGCGGAATCCAGCAGGCGTCTGCTGACCAATATCAAAGCACAAGGAAATGTGGGAGTGGCAAGCCAATGATAAGCCACTCAGGAGCTCAACCTCAGTTTTACACTGTTACAGAACATATAGCCGATCTGTTGACGACACTGGACTTTAAAAGGAAAGCAGTAGCACTACTTATCTGGGCTTTGCTGCAGGGGTTTCCTCATACTTGCTGAGGAGGCCTGGTGCTGGAACAGAACATGGAAACACTGAGACTTTTCTGAAGCCCTCAATTGTGTGTGTGTGTGTGTGTTTGTGTGTGTCTGTGTGTGTATGCATCACTGCTTAGAAATCTTCATTGAAATACTCTTCTCTTTTGAATGTAAAGATGGATGTTGCAAGGTGTCAGGTGAGCAATGGAGCCACCTGGATCTCATAGAAAGCTCCTAAAACGGACTTCTTTGTCTGATCGGAGTAATACAACAGTCTAATATAGTGAATAGAGCGTGCTATTATGATATGTGTGTCAATCAGGCCTGTTTACCGAGAGGGCCATGGAAATGGCCTCCCTTTCCCCCTGCATGTTAAACACTGGAGGGTGGTGCCACTACGCATGTGCCTGTATGGGAATCTCTATTATTTCCAGCTGTGGATGGAAACTATTACTGAGGGCCTTCTCCCCGATGAGCTTTAAAATTCATGCTCACACACAGACACACACACACATGCGCACGCCTACGTACGCTCAGACAAACATTCAGACCCGCGCTGAATCATTCACTAAAGATAAAAGACACCCTGTTGGCCTGAGAAAGAGAGGAGAAAAGAGGGAGGGAGAGTACAGAGCGTCAGCGCTCCTTTCCTTCTCTTTCATTCACTTCCTCGCCCACTCTGCACTGAGGAGACCTCACTGCTCAGCCTGCACTCGCCTGTAAGTACTGTACAACTTGTGCTGCGGGCTATGTCAAGGAAGGGAAGATTCACAATTCAAGAGATAGGGAGTGTTTTTCCTGCCTCGGTCATGTGATTGATTTGCTCGTTTAGATGTGGTTGGTGACATTTTCTTTTGGGAAGGAAGCTGCGTCTAACAAAGATTTGAGTGTCACGTTGTTTCCCTTCATCGCTCAGTTCCTCTGTGAGAACCACGAAGATGAACAGGATCGGCCTGTTTATTATCTTTACTCATTGTTGTTATACTTTTTTTTATTTTTGAGTCTTTTGACGGAAAAGGGCGGCGGGTATGTGGAGGACTCCGCCACAGGAGATGCCAATATCTGTGGTTTGAAAGTTCACCAGACCCCTGTCCAAAAGCTGCCTCCTGTTGTTACTTTAGTGGTTATTTTATTTGGAAACTTTTTAGCGTGTGAATATTTACCCATCGGAAATATATTCAATTTGAGGCTAAATCGCTGACATTCAGCAAGCACCTCAGAGCACAACCTTTGCTACAAAGGACTGGGAATGACGACAGACCTCCTTATCTGTCTTGCATTGATATGTTGACGCTTATTTACCTGATAATAACCGGATGATAACCTTACAGACTTGCTGTCCGTTTTTTTACCGTAAAGCGACGTCGTTTTCGCTGGATTTCAGGCTTTTCTGATCAGCTTCTGTAGTAGCATACTGTCACTCACACTCGTGTGACAAGGGTGGTCTTCACAGCATGGCAACCATCTACAAAGGGCCGTGCCTCTCCACTCCTGTTCTGACAATGTGTATTAGTAAAAAAGGGTGCTGGCATCGGGGGAAGTCTTGTCTTGTTTAGGGACCTAGAGACGGAGGGAACAAGGGACCAGTGTGTGCAGAATCCTGGGCCAAAGCTGCAATCGCCTCTTGCATGATTACCTCATTATATGCAGAGAGCGACAGGGTGTCAGATGCGATCGCTGCTGGGTTGAGAATCTGCACAGATCATTAGTAGGAGCCTCCACCTGAGGCCTGCGCTGCCTAGCTCGCCCCTCCGGTGCAGCAGCTCAACAGCTTGGCAAAAAGCAACCCCCGTTCGAATAGCTCAGGCTCTGTAAATGGATATCTGCCTTGGGTTCCATTGGACACACCGAGAACACTGAATTATTCAAAAAGACCTGAGTTCTTCAATTTGGAGTTGGATCTGGCCCACACAAAAAGAGAGAGACCTATTCCATGTGCTGTTTACTTTATTGCTGTAGCCCAAGGTGCATGTGATGCATCTGATTATGTTTGTTAGCGCGTGACTGGATCCCTCACCTTGGAACTCATTCTACCTGCTGCACACTCAACGCCAAAGAAAGCCTGTCAGCACGTTAGATTTCCAGTTTTGCATTGTTTAGTGTTCCTTGGCGAGAACTGCAGGCAAACTGGAATTCCAGGTCTTTTTGGGCAATTATTGTGTGCAAGATTTTTAGTATGGTTTGAATAACATTACGGACTTTTCTTGGCAGTTTTTAGTCTGTTTTTGTCCTTTGTCCATATGTTGATTTGTCTGTTTGTGGGTGTATGTGTGTACTTATGTGAGAGAGAAAGAGAGCTATTGGGAGAAAGTAGTGGACTGTATGGTGTGCAGATACATGACTGATACACTTCCAAAACTGCCGCAGAAAGAGCTCCTATTGTTAATTCACAAGATATATCCATCTCTTGCTATCAAACACATAAACACACACAAAAAAGGAGAGGGATGGGGTGGGAGAGACAGTCAGGAGGGGGGGTGTCACTGGTCAGTGTCTGAGCGTTGAAGGCGATGAGCTATTTGGATTCTTCGGTCAACCCTGCGCTGTGAAATATCACCTCATCACAACAATAGGGCCGCTTCACTGAAAGCGGTGCCCCCCCAAACTGACAAGCCAAGGCCAGAGGGTGGCTTTTGAACAGGGACCAAAGTCGGTTGCCATGGCGATGCCTGTCAACCGGGAAGTTCTTCGTGGAGGCAGTCGGGGCGAAGGGCTGAGATAGAGAGACAGATAGAGAGAGAGAGAGAGAGACAGAGAGATTGTGTGTCCCGGTTAGTGTCATTAGTGAGAGAGAGACTCAGCAGGGAGGGTCTCCAGCGAGGTTTACTGCTAGAGGCGTCGGTTCACTCGTCGGTGCCACTTTTAAGGTGAGTACACTTTCTCTAATGGGAGCACATATTGGAGTCACGGCATGGAGTCATCTTAAACATTCAGACCGTTCAAACGTGGGTCTTTTGGAGGTTGAGTAACCTGTCTGACTGCTCAAGGCGGCTCAACAGGATTAGTGCCGCAGATCTGCACCTGAAAACAAGTCGACCCGGGATGTGTGGTTCTGATGTTGAAACCTGTGGGAGTTAACTTGACTGAGCTTTTAGGCTGTGAGATACAGCTGCAGCGCAGGGAGAGACGCGGGCAGGGAGCTCCCCAACATGTCGTCCCTGGTTGCTTTGCAGGCTCCAGAGAGTCCAAGGAAATCATTTCCCATCCTGCTGCACATATCGAGTCCAGTGGCCCTGGTGGCTCCTCTTCCTGTCAGGGTGATCTGCACAGCCGGCTCTAATTCCCTTTGTGATATCACTGAGGGTCCAGCTGCCAGTCCTCGTAGTCTACATTCAGCTTTGAAGATGAAAAAATGACAGGCATGAGGATTTGCGAATATTTTTCTGTACCTACCGGGATTTGAGTGTGTATTTTCTCATGCTTGTGTTCCGACACATGGTTTAACTTGTGAAAAATCCAACCAAATAAGGAGTCCTCTTGAATGATACAAAGTGTGTTTGTTGTTAGGACATATCTGATAAACTCCGCCTCAACGTTTGGCGCTTCGAGGAGAGAGAGAGAGAGAGAGAGGGGTTTTGTTTATTGCCCTGCTCCTCCTCCTGGAAACACATCGACCTCTCCATTGACAAGAAGCACACAGACTGCCTCCTCCTGTTGCTCTGACTGGAGGAGCACCATACAAGGATGCAAAATACTTCCCTACTGATAAATGTCTGCATCCCCCAATAACTGCATATCATAAACCAGAGGCCCCAGGACCTTGTATGGGCCGCATATGCGCTACGTTGAAGGGCTGCATGCTTGCGTGATCAACCTCAGAGGACCTCTCTCCAACATAACTGCAGAGTGACTCATTTCATGTGTTTAGAAGGAAATGCCCACTTTATTTATCGTGCAAATGTGCTTGTGATTACCTTCTCACCTCTTTTTAAGGCAAGGTTTCTTCTGGTGCTTACGACCCTGTTATGCAACCTGTTCCGCTTCGGTGATATAGTTTGTACGTGCAAACCGGCGATAAGACTTCCACTTTTGTTGTCCTCGGGCTCGGGAAATATCAAAGAAAAATGAGTGGAAGGTTGTTCAAGAAATGTGTGTTTAAGGCCAAATGTAACGCAGGTCAGCGCTCACCCAAACAAAATGACCACCTTGAACAACATTGAGCTCACGTTCGGGCCGTTGTCTCGCGTGTCTGGGAGCAGGACTTTTGGATCTGTTCATGTGCAACAGTTCCCACCTTATGGAGTCAATGATTAACTCTGCATTTCTCCTCACTGCGCTGCACACAGAAGCAGAGTACAACACCAGCGCCTCTGAATGGACGTTGTTTAAGGAGTGACAGTTTTATTTGTTTTATTCAAGTCCCAGGACTTTGGGTCATTGTCCCAGCTCATTACTGACGCATTCTCCATCGTCACTGGTGATTTATGAGGAACAGGACCTGCCCTCTGGCCACAAGTCACTACTTATTCAATGGTGTGCCAAGAGACGGCAGAAGTTCACAGGTCAACATTGTGACAGTTATTCATTGGTCCCCTTGACAGTCTCTTTCTGGGTGGAAACAATGCAAGGAGCTCTGTATGTTGAGGAAGAGGTAGTCATAGGTCAGTGTCTTCTTAAAATTACCACTATGGAAGAAGGACAACATTAGAAGACATCCTTTTGACGACTAATGATTGTTGAGGAATGCTGACCTCCGAGCAGGTTCACCTGTCATCCGTTGCTGTGGCCCTGAATGAGAACTGTTGATTGAATGCGTATTTTTTACACATTTTTAAAACCCGGCGGGTTTCTTTTTTTCAATTGCTGGTGTGTTGCTATTACCGGCTGTGGAAACACCTCATTCTGATTCCCAGGAATCAGGGGTGTGGTAAAGTTCACTGACCTCGTTGCTGCTGTGTAGGTCAGCATCATAATAGTCTGGTTCCTCATCCGCTCCTTTAGGGCAAAAAAAGGTAAAAAAGCTAGTTACTAATACAAATTTAAATAAGAAATATTGTATATTATATATGTATATTCAAATATTTCATGAAGCGGATGGACTTCTGTTTTGTACATCAGTTTTCAGAGTTTAAAATCTGGCACTGTGCGTCTTCAAGACCGGATGAGTTTCCTGGGAAACAGAAACAGATACTTTGGAACTAAAATCCCCTGACTTTCCTTTTTGGATGCCCTCAGCTGCCATGTAACAAGACTAAATGTAAAGCAGATTCCAACAATAGATAGTTGATGTAAAAACTAGAAAAAGAAAATGCAGGACATCATCTCATTATCAGCTGAGAAGCACTTAAACCTTTTTAAGGCTTTTTTTCTCTTGAATTCCAAAACTGATCCTGTGGTGATAATGGACCTCTCACGTAGCAGGGGTTCAACTAATTCCTGTGGCATGATGTTCACACATCTCAGAAAATACTTTCATGTGAAAGTTTATAGCGAATTCCACTGTTGAGTCTCAGTAATGATGTAAGAATAAACCAGGGGAAAGCCAGACTCTAAAGACTGCAAGCAAGCAAGGGATTTGCAAGATATCAACGCCGATTTTTCCTTTTTAGGTAGGATTGTATTCGGTGCTCTGGATGGGAGGACGCTTGGACTGTCGGAGGAATTCCCTCTCTGACTCAGCTCCCCAAGGAGATGAGACCGTTATGACATGAGCTTACACATCAGGACGTGATGTCAATAAAGCTGGGCTTCTCAGCCTCTTGGGTGGAGTGAGCTCCCGTGTTCAGCTTATGGTCATTTCTACATATGGTCCATAATACTAAGGATTTTGGAAGATTAACGTTTTAAAGGAACACCAAAAGAGATGCTATTGAGTAACATTATGGGAGATGCAGAGTCCATTATTCATGGAGCTGGACTTAAGAATAATTAGTTCTTTGCTGTCTTCTTTTTGACCATTTTTATTCTTTATTCCCCAACATGATTACAGGCACTCAATACTACATTGTAACCATATTGTTGAGCTACTCTGCTATTTCTGCTATTAAAGAGGGCTCTGTGGAAACGGTACTCATAAAAAATGCCAATTAACATCTCATATACTGTAGTTTGTCAGGGTGATGGGGCTTTTAAAATGCATGGTTGCCTGGCCTGGGGAGATGTGGCAAAATAAGAACCAGAGTGCCAAACACATTGTAAAAAAAGATGACTTAAGCCATTAGCTTGTTTGCAGTGTCTCCTGTTGTTAGAGGGATAATTGTCTGGCAGAGATTGCTTTGGGCAGGGACAAATCATCCGTCATGCCGGAGCAGTAATGGTCCTGATGTAGACACAATTCTCCGGTTGCCATTTTCTTCTCGTTATGTGAGGCTGTTTATTGGGAGATGATGACTCTGATAGAGTGACATCATTGTCTAGATACATAAGCCCTGATTCCATCAGTGTGTGCGCTTTGTGCTATGTCCTAATTTTGTGCCCGCAGTTTTTTTTCTTAGTTTTCTTGGAATTGACCGGTGGGTTTTAGACTCTAATGCTCAAATGCAAATGGCACAAAAGTCATTTGTGCAAATTGTGTCGGCAGCGCTGAGCCTGGAGTAGCGCACAGCCGTTCACGACCTTGCTGTCACACAGATATACTGTAGGTTGCATAAGAACGGGAAAAAGGCCTTATATCAACCACATCGTTTGTTTACAATTGCTCCCCAAGATAGGACAAGACAGAGATTTGACCATCCAGGGTTACATGAATGGCGGCCTGCACACGGCTGTGGCTTCTATGCCTACAATGTTATTATTGGCCATTTAGCCCCTGTAGATGAGAGGCCGCGTACACGAGCGGAAATGGTCTTTCTCTAATTTTCCCCAGGCCTTTGATGTAGAGCAGCAGGCCCTAATCTGTTTTTCTGAGGTGCAATTGATTAGGAGCTGGTCGCCACTTTCACTAGCCGACCTCCTCCGTCAACCAGCTCCTCATTGGATGACTGGGAAAGGAGAAGCAATGAAAAATGTTTTCTCATTCTGCTTCTTCTTTGAGTAGTTTCACTGAGCAGTTCAGGGTATTTCACTAGAAGGATTTCACTTCCACTTACTGGCGTTAAGCTCTTTTCTTCTTTAAAGACTCTTGGATAAATGTAACACATGTGACACAAATGTGTGACATTGTAGATTTTGGAACATTTTTATCAACATTTGCTTAAAGCAGGGAGATCGTAACATAAACTGATTCTTATTATTTTGTTCTTCAATCTTTCAACACTATTGTTTTTTTGCACACTGTAATACATTTTAAATTGACAATGGGTAAACAACATTTACTTCACATTTGAAGTGAAGATTAGAGAATACAGTCACAGGATAGTTCAATCTTTTCGATTTGTCATCTGAAGCCGCCATTCAGTTTCCATTTCTTTATTATAACATAGTTGTTTTGTATACAAATGGTGCAACCCCTCTGGAAGGTATAAGTGTGCTACCATGTAACTATTCTGAATGTCATTCTGAATGTCTTTGCAGGTACTTTTTATGCTGGACACAAGAATTTCTCATCTGTCACAAAAGGACCATAACAGATCACATGCAGTCGCAGGTAAAGCCCTTACGTTTTTTTTAAGTAAGCACATTAAACCCACAAAATCAAGGAGTCGGACTGCAGATGGAAGTTCAACTGTCAAGGCGCAAGGCGCATGAGCTTTCCCGTGACCCTCGGCAGGACCAAAGCACATGATTCAAATACGTAGCGTTCCAATGGAAGGGCTGGACCTGCCATCATTGATGAGGGAAGTAAAACCATCACCATGGAGACAAAAAGAGCTAGCCCCGCTGGACTTTGAAGTTGACATGAACGGCCCCTTCCCAACCTCCGAGGCCTGGCCCCCGCACCCCCAGGCTGGAGATTAGGGAGGCCTGGTGAATAGGAAGTTAATGGGCTCATAATGGTCCTCTCCTGTCTCTGTGCCCCGGCTCTGCACCTTGAATGAGGCCTTTTCTACAATTGTGGCAGGAGAGATGATGAAGTGGGTAGAACACAACTTCCCACTTGTGCTGCTTTAAATAAATTAGGAGCCTTTTCATCACAGTCCCCCCCCCCCCCGCCCCTCCACCCATACACTGAGGCCAGTTGAATAGCCGGGCCACTAATAAGAACACATGACCTGCCATAGAGGGCAGTGTTTACCCTGGGCCATCAGGAGAGGACATGACAGGAGCAAACTTCACGCATTGTTTCTGTTCATACACATCTCTCATTTCCCTTCTGTTTAGCGATGTGTGGAAGTAGTCGGAGATCCAAATGGCTCCTCCGGGGAGTCCAGAGATACACCGGGTCAACAAATCCTGACTTCCCCAGAGCTGGCCCATGAGGTGGTCATCTCCCCCGGACTCCCTACGCCTCCCCTGAGCCCTTTTCGTTCGGCGGCATTGCCATTTGGAGAGTGCAAGGTATGCAGAGTCATTTCCTGGAAGCTATGTTAATAACAATGTAGAAGTTGAGTGAATGGAATTTAATTAACAAGAGCTCCTCCATGTGGAAAAACAATGTATCACAGACTGCATGTTGAGTCATGTTTTGAAGGCATCACTGATGCACTCAAATTACATGACAACTAGTGGTTGTATTATTAATATACTGCTCTAATTCTGCCCTTTTAAAGGTGTCGGACGTGAATGGAAGTGGACCAACCACTCTCAGCTTTGGATCTTACTATGGGCCTTCACAGTTGCATGGTTGTTATTATCATTTTTAAATCTTTGCATAAAACAAGTGTCTCGCTTAACATCTCACTTTTTCATTAAAAAAACATAAATAAGTCTGAGTTAACATTACGAAATTTTTTTGTGTGCTGCTTGCTAAAAAAGAACCCGTTAAGATATTTTAAAGTTGCAGATGAACTAGCACTTAAGTGAAAGGGCCACTCCTGAATGAAAACAAGAGATGTTGATGTAAGCGCCTGGGAAATATGAATCAATCACAGTTCATAGAGAAAGACGTGGATGCAGCTAAGATATTATTTGAATTTGAGCAAACCTCAACGGAAGCTAAATTTATTTTTGTAGTGTGAAATGATAAAAGCAGTGAAAGTTGAATGCAGTTGAAAAGTCAGTTAATGTGTAAAGTGGTACACGTTGCTTCGTAATGTTCCAGTGATGTGGCAGTTTAGAAGATCAATAGTTTGGAAACAGATCAATAGCTGTAAACCTCTCCTGAACTTATCTGAAATCCGGGAAATAATGTGAAACAACTTGTCTTATTGTGGTTGTAACCCAGGTGGACTGTCCAACGGTGTCCAGGGTTCTGCCACTGTCCCACACGGCTGGACCAGGGAGGAGAAGCTTATCAAGTTCTCAGGAATCGGTCCAGTGGATGAAACGGGGATGCCCATCGCCTCCAGATCAGTAAGACTGTTTGATAACTTAGCTTTACATTTTATCAATGTACAGGTGAAACTCGAAAAATTTGAATATTGTGCAAAAGCTCATTACTTTCAGTAATTCAACTTAAAAGGTGAAACTAATATATTAGTATTTATATATATATATATACTGTATATTATATGTTATATTGCCATAATCATCAAAATAATATCAAATAAAGGCTTGAAATGTCTGTCTCACTTTGCATGTAATGAGTCTATATAATATATTAGTTTCATATATTGTATCTATCTTTCCTTTCAACAACATTTTAGTCCCGTCTTGTTTTACCCTCTGCACCCTTCCCTCTTTCATTACAGAGTGTGAACAAGCCCAAAGACTGGTACAAGAGCATGTTCAGACAGATTCACAAGAGGCCAGAGGGTAAGGACGCTCCTCCTCCTCCTCCTCCTCCTCCTCCTCCTCCTCTCACAAACACAGAGTGAATTCCTCTCTGCCAGTGTCAGGTACCACAGAAGTGATCCAGCAAAACCATTATCGCAGAGGCAAAACAAGACGTGGTGAAAGAGCCCTAAAGTCTAATGTCATCTCTGCTCGTTATGTCGGGCAATAATCCAGCCCCTCCTAAATGTAGCTGTTCATTTCTCACGTGTTGCGCAATAGAAGCACATTCCGTGCTATCTGTGTGGTTCACGTCAACATCGCTGCACTGTGGGGGATTTAGTGGATTTCTCTGGATCAGTTTTATTTTAGAGGAATATTTTCAACGTCCTGCGAGTGATTTGTGTCGTATCAACGTTGGATTTCAAAGCACCGAGGGGTGCTGCTACAATGGAATGTAGAACGGTGTTTGCATCCAACTCACTGAGGCCGAGCTTTGGTCGAGCAAAGACAGCATTTCTTGATTTTATATTAATATCAGGGTTATTAACGATAGTAATAGTAGCAGTTATAATGATTATAATAAGGATACATACATGTTTCGGGGCGGCTTTCATGCCACATCGTATATAAAATCTGCAAAACTGAATGCAGTAAACAACAAGCACAAAGAATAAGAAAGGAATTAAGTCAACAATTACAGACGATAAACAAAAAAGAGCTCAACAACAGGTTGAAATCAATGAAAATACGATGGAGTTGTTGTTGTCAACGTGATGAGTTTCAAGAGCAGTTTTTAATTCTGAAATGAAATCCAGTATGGGGATGTGAGTGGAAGTGATTTTGAATTATTAATTGAATTATATGTAGTATTTTCTCACTGTAAAATGTTTCTTTTTACATAAGTAAAGGATCTAATCTACTAACAAGAGGGTTTTATACTTTGTAAATGAGTATAAGAGTGTTAAAAATAGATAAGAATACACAATAAACTGCCGTATGTCAGTGTCAGTCCAATAAAATGTCTTTGCTGTTGTTCACCAGAACCCGATCTGATGGACTCGGAGCCGTGGTCAGCCGAACGTAAGTGAATCCACCAGAGTCCACATTGTTATCCTGTCCAGTTACATAACCTGTTTTTACTTAAGATCTGTACTGATGTGCAGGCCTCCAGTTATCCACCAACACAGAAGAAAGCAACGAAGCAGACGCCAATTTCTTCAGAATGACGCCTCATGGAGCCCTGCCAGACTGGTGGGTTTACGCGGGTTTTGGTGTAGATGCTTCGGGGTCACGGGACACAGGACGGCACAGAGACGGGGGTGGGGGGGGGGGGGGGGTCCGACTTAAAGGAGTAGTACGACACTTACTGGCTGTCTTACAGAGAGACGGATGAGAACACTGTGAACACCCTTCACTCTGCGCTCTAAGCAGACCTGAATATGAACAGTATTTAGGGCCCAGTACCCAGTGAGCGTATCTCAGCACAAAGAAAGGAGGGGGGGGGGGGGGGGGGAACAGATTAGATACAAGGTGCAAATTTGGTGCTGGCTTCCTCTACACGGCAGGTTGGGAAATGTCACAGGATACAAAAGTCCACGTGTACATTCACATCCTGATTTGTTTTTTAAATGTTCAGCAAAATAGGAGATTTTAGAGTGTTCTGAAGTACTAGTAATTTATTCTAATGCGAATACCAACCACATGGGCCAAGACGAGTGGAGGGAAAAGACGTGTGGGACGGACAAGTTTGGATTTGTCGCTTACAATGAACCATGGTTGAGCTGCTGTCCGTGGTGTGTGTGTGTGTGTGTGTGTCGGGGTGTTACGTTTCAGGAGCGAGGGTGTAGATAAGCTGTCGGACCCGGGGAAGCAGCATCCTGAGCCGAGGAGCGTATTTGACTTTGAGCCGGGGCAGAGCAGCACCTCACGCCTCCACAGCCAGGTAACCGCCTCACACACACAGGGCCGCGGGTCAAGGGTCACGCAGTGAGGTCACAGAACAACAATGTCTGCATTATTGTTTGAGATCATTCTAGATGTGTTGTCTCCAATCACTGGGATTCTTTGTGTGGTCTCGCACTGTTTTCTTAGTGTGGCGGATCAAGAATAGGTTTGAGTGGGGGGAGGGGGCACCTTTTCTTAAGGGATTATGGCCCATAATCCTCACATTTCATCTTCTCACGCGAGGTAACCTCTGAGTTTAGTCTTTGCACAGTTTTACCTGCTGCTTACCACCAGATATGCTCACAGGGATTGTGCTGAAAGTCTGTGATTTACCAGCTGGTGACATTCTGACTCCCAGAGTATTTATTTTACCTCCGGGGGATGTTATTTATCACAAATACTGCACTGACCCGCTGCTTTAGCGAGTCTGCAGTCCGATTGTATGTGTCACTGTGCTTAAAAACCCCTGGCGAGTTACACAGCTGTGTCTCGAGTGTTTTTTTAATGGCTCCTGCGATGTTCCTGATCTGTTGCATATTGTGACTCGTATTGAAAAGGATTCTTTGTTTCTACTCTTTTATTGGTGCTGGGGTGTCTTGTGATCCGAATGATGGCGTTAACCTCTTGTGGTGCATAATGGCTCACAGCATGGAACCGTATTTCATTTCCTCTTTATGACTGCGGCTCACGTTCGATTCCCTGGATAGCATTTAGGAAACCGCTCATCCCATACCAGGTGTTGTGTTGCTTCGAAGTGACAGTCAAGTAATTAGAGTCTGTCAATTGGAGATGAGGGTCCGTAATGAAAGAATCAGTTGCTCTCTTGGTGTTAAGTTGGGCTTTGGCCAGAAAGTGTTATAAACTAATAACAATAATATAAATTTTGTGTTACCTTACACCTCCACTGGCACCTTTTGATTGGAAGCTTGGTCAAATCCGGTTTGAATCCGTTTACACAATCTCAAAAATCGAAGGGAAACATGGCAGCATGGATGGATTAAACTGCTATGGTGAAACTACTCTTCAGTGTTGTCTCTTTTTCTCCCCTTAGGTTCACGTCTCTCAGAAGAAACAACCCGAAACACTCAAGTCCCCATCAATCGAGGTGAGCTTCTTTGACAGAAGTTGTGGAGTGCATTAGGAAGGGAGACCATTATCGTCAAGCATTGCGTGAGGTCCTGCGGTAGTGCTTTAATTGTGCCATTCCAACTCCATCGCTGCCGGGTCTCAGGCCAGTCTGGTCTCTGAGCTGAGTCGGTTTGAGGCTGAGCTGGACTCGGACATCCAGGGCCTGGAGAGGAGACTGTCCCAGAAGAAGCAGCACCGAGGCCGGGGTGAGGTACTGAGCCCGCCCCTCCCCCCCCCGCCTGTCTCTCTCTGCAAAAGCATCCCCCCCCACGCACCAACTTTACTCTCCCGCTCTCAAACGGCTGTCTCAGAGACCCTCGCTTCATGCTACCACGGCCTTGGAATCGCCTGCCCGAGTTGCTCTTGGATTGATCTGCTTTTGTTAATTGCCTGCAAATTCTCACGCCCAAATGCAAATGTGTTTGCCAGAAAAAAAAAATAACTTTCAATAAATTTCCTTTCCTTAATTAAGACCTTTGACAGGGGCCCTGACTGAAAGGTCAATGGTTTGATTCTGGATCTTTCTCCTGTCACTTTGCTTCACTTTGTTTTCCTGAAAACACAGGCAGCTCAGACAGATCATGAGTGTGTTGTTTTTAGACCGAGGAGGATAGGACCCAGGGGATTCCTTGCTCCTTTGGGAGTGGTCAGCACCTCTACTCTAAGTTTTTTGTTGAGATTTCCTGTGAGCTGTGAGATAGAGAGGGCTGCAGGAAACAAACTGCATTTAACGTTCGCTCTGCTTTCAGGAGGCCAGAGGCGGGGATCCGGAGACTGGTTCAAAGACTGGGACTACATACCACAGGTCAGTTACATAAGAAAGCATTGTTACAAATCATTCAAAACGTGTTATCATGTAAAATGCCTTTTGTTTTACAATAGAAACCACTAAAAGTGTTTTATCCCTTTATTGTATTACATGACAATGGTGCCTTTCAGTAAATGTATTGTATGTTTGTATGTGTATGTGTTGTACTGAACTTGTATAGTTGTAACACATACCAGTTCCGTTTAAATAATATATATATATTCATTACTAAGGAGGAATTTGATTTGACTTATTTTTGTAGCAAGCTGGGACATTCCTGATTTATGTCAATGTCATCGTCAATGATGCATGATGTTCACTGAGATATTTTTTGTTTTAGTTAAACTTAATCTAAACGATCTAGTGGTGTTAATTTGAATATGATGATTTTTACAATAGAAGCACATGCTGGATCGGCTAATGGAAATGCCTGGGACAATCCCCACATAACAGACCTCCTCTGAGCCCAAAGCCAAGCCTCTTAATCCACTTTGACGTTGCTTCGTCAAGTGCGAGTAACGGGCCATTGCTTCCTGCTGTTTTAAGAAATCCTACACTGTGATTGGACAGCACGACCATTAATACTTTGCAGGGTATCTGTTTTGCTATTTGGTCATGTGACTCTCTTTGCTGGACTCTGTTGGGAAGCTGTTGAAGTTTAACAAGTGCAAGTAAAGTATTTGTTGCTTCAGACCCCAGGCAGCATTCCTCATTGCTCGCCGCGTGTGTAATGCAGGATTCTCTCTGTTGTTTGCTGAGTTGATGTCATGGTTTTTACCTTTTTTGGCGTGGTGGGATAAGGTTGGGTTCTTAAGAACCTGTTGCTAAGGACATGTGAAATTCAACCAAATCAGCAGCAAGAAATTGTGTCTGGTAATATGCAAAGTAGTTCAGGGGAGGCCTGACAGCAAGCTTGGTGTTTTTGGATTAATTCTTAACCCAGAAAAAAACTAGACTGAAAATTCTGATTGAGGTTTGGAGATTTCAACCCAAGGACGACAGCACGAGACGTCCTCTGCAGGACACATTCTAGCTGTCTGATTATCTGTCTCATCTCGGTGTACAAAAACCAGCAGCTAAGGCCCGATGTGTTGTTCAGTGAAGCTGCTCGAATTCACACACAAAGACACACACACACACACACACACACACACACACACACACACACACATACATACACACAGTTTCTCCCAGCTGCAGTGAGTATTTCAGTATGTGTGCATATGTGCTTCACTGTACCATGTCATTATTACAAACCCTCCCACTTGAATGCGAGACACACAGTGACAGTATTATAAACATTAAAAGCTTTTTGTTTTTTCTTTTTCAGTAATTCCTCAGCAACAAGGCAGCCGGTCCGTCACTCTGTTGGCACATCACTGACCTCTGCTCCCACATATGGTAAACATGTGCTACACGGATCGGCACCGTGATCCTCACACCGTCTCTGCCGTGTCACATGACACATCCATACAGATTGTAAAGCGTGTGTTGTCTTGATTGTCTTTCTCTCTCTGCACTGTTCACACGTTGATAATGTTCTGCTCTCTCTAGAACCCAGAACTCAGTGTGGGAGCCACTTAATCCCATTTAATCAATCAGCACATATTTGATGTAGGCTTTCAGTAATCTAGTTGAAGGTCCCATGATTCTCTGGGTGGAGAGGAAGTCCACAAAAATAGGAAGTGGAACTCGGAAGACCTGATTAAAGATTAGCATTATCCTATTGTTTTTACTGGAAATTGAATGGAGCCAGCCTAAATCATTTCCAAGATCCGTTTTGAATTGACGTAGCCCTTAAGGCGGTTATTGCTTTTTCATCGTAACGCATCCAGAAACAGAGTTTGCTGAACAGAAGAGTTCATGTTTTAGACTATGCTCATACCGCTTTAACTTTACATCCACAGTAGAACGTCTTTCCCCTTCTAATGACGCCATGGAGCTCCCACCTAAGAAAGAAGAGAAAAAGGTATGTTTCTACCATTGTTAGATTAAAGGCATGAAAACATTAGGCATTTTGGTTCATTGTTGTTCATGCAAACGTTCAAATCTGACCCGTGATGCTGTGTGATCTGTTCCTTTTTCCAGATGAAAGCAGCGCGAGCCAAGTTCAATTTCCAGGCTCAGTCCCCCAAGTGAGTTACAGTGTGAGCTGAAACAATGGATTCACATTCCTGTTGTAGCACTATGAGATTTAAAGCTGTCAAAGCTGCAGACTGAATTCTCTTCGTAACGCACATTTGAAACAATCAATTAATTTTGAACGTGTTAAACTCATGATTCTTATTCCTGTATTTAGGGAGCTAACGCTGCAGAAAGGCGACATCGTTTACATCCACAGGCAGGTAGATGGCAACTGGTTCGAAGGAGAGCATCACGGGCGAGCTGGCATTTTCCCCACATCTTATGTAGAGGTGACTTTCTCCACGTGTCTCATTTGATGCTGTTTCTCTGCACGTTTTTATAGAGCTTTGCTATTAATGGCTCAAAACTCTCGCCACTTTGTCTTCCATAGATTCTGCCTCCCACAGAGAAGCCGACACCCATCAAGTCCCCCACACTGCAGGTGTTGGACTACGGCGAAGCGGTGGCTCTGTTTAACTTCAACGCGGACCTACCTGTTGAACTGTCTTTTCGAAAAGTGAGTGCTGCGGTGCTTTCAGTGCTTTGCCTTCACATTTGTATAGAAGATATTTGGACACTCTGTCCAAGTTAGATGGAAATATTGATACTACTCCCAATGTGTGTATGATAAATGGGAGGCTACCAGCGACTGGTTAGCTTAGCTTAGCGACTGTCTCCCTAACAGCTCCTCCAATGCTCAACGATACAGTTGGCATTGCTTTTTTGTTTAACCTGCATGAATGACTTGTGATTGCACTGGGCCACAGTTACAAGGTGTGCATGTAAGTGGTTTACTAGAATCACCAGTATTTGAATTTCATTGGAAAATGGGTGTTCCTCCGTGTAATATCCAACTGTTGTGCGTTCTGTTATTTTTTTTCCGTAGGGCGAGACGATCGACGTAACCAGGCGCGTTGACGATAAGTGGTTAGAGGGGAGGATCTCAGGGACCCTTCGGAGCGGCATCTTTCCGGCCAGTTATGTCCAGGTCAACAAGATGCCGCGCACAAAATTCTCTGCGGATGACTTCCCACCGGGGCCCATGTCCCCTGGCTCCCCTGGACCCCAGAGTCCGGGGCGTCCCCTCAACTCACCCTGCCCGCGGTCACCGTTGTCCCCCCTTACCCCCACTGCCCTCAGCCCCCAACCCGAGCACTACCCACTGAAGCCATCTTCACCGCTCCCTTACGGCAGTGCAGCTTCACAGTCGCGCTCCCCCACCCTGTCACCTGTGTCCAAAGAATCGGCCTACCGGTGGCCCTCCAAAAATGCCGCCCTCAGCCACCGGATCGGAACGAACGCCGCCAACCACGGCTCCGCGGCTCCAGCGGCGTCCCCTTCCGCTCACAGAGCTGGAGCTTCCACGGCAAACGCGTCCCCCAGATACACTGACCCCTCACAGGTCTGCTTGCGCTGCACTTGCCTGAGAAATCCACTGCATGGCTGCTCCCGGGGGGGCGGGGGGGGGGGGGGTCACTCTTCATGTTCATGGGACTGTCGTTTATCTTTCCTTATTGCCTGATGTTAAGATGATATGTTTTCCAGGGTGCGTGGCCGAACCAGGCCGCTCGACTCAATCCACACGGTAACTCCCTTCAGCAACCACGAGTGCCAATCATCCCCGATTCCTCAGTCGTGCAACGCCAACCGTGAGTCTCCACGTTTTTTGTTATTGTTGTTGTTGTTTGTTCACATTTTTGCAGCTCTGGTGAATCTGTGTCATGCAACGTTTTTTTTTTTTCAATGACTTCATCGATCTCTATTTTAGATATAAAGCTGTTTACAACTACAAACCACAAAATTCAGATGAGTTGGAGCTCAGAGAAGGAGACATCGTAAGAGTGATGGAGAAATGCGATGATGGCTGGTTTGTAGGTAAGGAATAAAGTGATTCATTGTTTAATTGGCTCAATCTGTGATGGAGCATTTATTGATACCTCAACAAGTATTAAATCAAGATTATCCATGATTTTAAAGTTGCTAAATGTAATGTAATGTAATATAGACATTTCTGTAGAATTGTTTGAAAAGGACACAAATTCTGAATTTATTTATTTAATACATTTTAGCCACAAGGTAATTCGGAGTGGTTTACATGAAACACCAAAAGTGTATGCTGTCTAAGAAATTATTGAATAGAAGACAACATCAAATAGAAAAGTAATCCTTATTTTAGATGGAGTTACTACCAGTTTCATTGTGACAAATAGCTAATCAAGCACTCCCTCTAGTGGACATATTGCAACACTGAAAATGTAATAAATTGAGGTGTTTGTTCATTTCTGTCGCGTGACCACAGTGTGTGCTTTGTTCTTTGTAGGTACGTCAGAACGGACTCGTGCTTTTGGGACTTTTCCTGGGAATTACGTGGCACCTCTTTGACCTTCTCACTTCCTGCTTGCCCACATCCACCTGAACTCCTAAGAGCCCAACCAACCACTCGCTCAGCTCTCTTCAACCGATCCCTCTTTGACACTCCAGCATTTGTCCGCCCTGTTATACCCACAACACTCCCCCACCTAGTCCTGCATCTGCACCTCTGTCTCCCAGCACAGAGGTGCAGATGCCTCCTTGCATGAGTGCATGTGTCCGTGTGTGTCTGTGAATGTGTTCCACTGAGTGTTGGAGAGTGTTGAGAGGAATTAATCAATGCTTATTGTACTGTTTGCGGTGTAAAGAATGGACTTTTTTGTTCCACAACTGTTTGCAGCTGCAGGAAATTAGCATTTCTCCCCAGTGAACAGTGCTGTTCCTTCTGAGGGCCTGATACAGTATGACGCTTTTGTCTCTCTCTCTCACCACAGTGCCATCACAAACCACTGCTGAGAATGAATGAATAAGAATGTTTCAGGCATTGCCATTGATTAATGTATCCTCCAAATATCTTACTCAGATTTTCTTTCAGATCTCTGAAAATACCATGGGCAAGTTTGAGGGAACCACACAAACATGTGTGCTTAAAGTAAAGCACTTTAAGGTCCCGGACATGTCAAGAGAAGTTTACAGCCTTTAACGAGGCTATACAGAAAAGCAAATATAATTAATGTGTCTACTGTTTTCATAAGCATGTTATTCATTATAGGATATTTTGCTTTTTTGTATTTCCCAAGCCATGGAGTGGAATGCCGAATGTTCATGCAATGAGATGGATCGTGTATTGGGCCGTGAGAGGAGTTGCTTTGATTTTCAATGAATCAGCTGTGTTGAAAAACTCAAGAGTTAGACATCGACATCACATCTAAAGAAAATAGAATGATCTTTTGAAGTATTTGAAGTAAAGTTTCATGTGCCAAATCTAACCTTCCATGATATACCTTTTTTTTAATGATCCATTTAACATTTCCAGCTTTATTTTCATTACAACTGCTTTCACAATGTTTCTGCTTACAGGGCTAACATTCTCACTTTGACCGTATTTCTAAAATCACTTACGTTTGTAGCAGTGCAATCTTTGACAAGTGAGGCAAAGTTAGACATCCTTATTAATGTGGTAATTCTGCAAATGTATATGAATATTCATGATTGTACATACTGCAACAAATTTAAAGTATAATATATATTTGCTTATAAAATGTATCTCATATGTATGGTACGAAATCTTTTCATTAAACATCACAGAGTGATACTGAAAGAAGCTTGTCTTCATGTCGTGAAATGCTTGTCACGTATGGTAATACAACAACACTTAAGGCCAGAATGAAGCTGACCGGCTTCATTCTTTATCTTCATTGACCAGGGACCACTGAGTCACAGCTTCAGTACAAAGCTGCACATTTAAAGCAAATCACATTCAATGTATTCTTAGATTCATTCATACTAATCACTCTCATATAGCCTTTCATTGTACAGTTTTTATTTTAATTTCAGTTTGGGCTATTTTGCCTCTATTCACGTATCAAATACAAAACACCTTTAGTCATGATGATCATTTAAAAGAAAGCAAGTTTTATGCTTCACTTCATCACCTGCTACATCGATTAGACACATAGATTGGCCTATTAAATCGAACCATCTAATCAGGGTCCGAAGTGCACGTGTGACACCAGGTGAAGGCGGTTACGCTCAATTAAAAAGCAAGCAGGAGGAGGGGCCAAACGGTGAATGACGTCACTGGTTAATTGACGTGGCGCTGGCTGCTCTGCTTCGCGCCGTCAGCAGGTGGCGCGAGCAGACAAAAAAAACGTGTGTCTTGAAGATAAATGGCTCAATCATCACTGCTGCGCCCTCCTCTCACAAGTGACCTCCTCTGATGCGGAACGCCCAGTCTGTCTGTCCGTGTCAGAACTTTTGTTTTGGTAACAGCACATGGCCCTTTGAGCTCTTCCCACTGATCCCAGTTCTGCGCACAGCTACAGGTGGGAGGGACGTGGACTACCAGCGCGTCGCTACCAGCGCTTTCTGCTCCGTTTGCTCTCAAGACGGGACGCGGTGGTTGTTTCAGGCTGAGTGGAACGGGGAATAGTGCTTTCTGCTTGGTGTGTCGTCCAGGAGCGCGCCGAGACTCAACAGGTGGAGAAGAGCGGCCCCTGGAATCACTGCACTCACCTTGGTGAGTAGGCTGAACGTGGCTTCAGCAGCTTCTACAGCAGCTTCTCAGCCTCTTCAAAGTGCTGCAGCTCAATTCATCAAACTGCGTTTAAGTGACACACTGGTATCCTCAACTTGCATGTCACATTTCTGTTTGTAAGTAATGTGATCTATAGTTTTATGCCGGGTATTGCATATGATTTTATTCTCGGGTAATTGAGGTCATTTCTGTATCTCCGGGTTTGGGAAGTTCAGGGAATGAAGTGAAGCCTTGCTGATTTATGATTGATACCAAATATGAATTAATGTCTGCAGCACTCTCACGCAAGGGCATTTTTATTTTTTTGCTAATGGTGCGTGATATATGTGATAATGAGAAGTCAATCTAGCTGCCAGTGAAAGGCCCACACATGAAGCTTCCCACCTTCCTTTAGAGACATGCACCCCTGTTAAGGAAAGCATGGACGCCCTTTGCACAATAAGTAGTCCTTGTGACTTTTGGAGCAGATGGACTTCATGCAACCTCCGGAATGTACAAGTCAGTATTTGCGGTGTACGTCACATTGAGTTTTAACTGGGGAACCAGCTATCTTTTCTCTCCTAAAATGACCTACTGACTCCGTTCTGGTTCAATTCTGAACCCTGAAGTGTCGAGACATGGCTATTGCTTCAGTTCACTCCATCGAGCGGATCTTGCTTGTGAGTTGAGCAGGTGTGAATGCACTTTGAGGTGTTGCACGGAGTTCAACTTTTAATCAAGAATGTTCTGAATGAAACCCTTTTTCCAACCCCTTCTGCTGAACTGCTGTTTGATGCATGCTCTACATAAGCATTCTCTCACTTAATGGGTTTCCTTTTCTTTTTCTTTTTTTTAAAGAATGAAATGGGCCTAAAGCCATCCAGGAAATAAACAATCATTTTTAGATGGTTTTTTACCGTCTAACACAAGGGAAGGATTGTTTTCAAAACTGCATTTAGACTTTTTAACTTGCACAAGGACCATGTTGTGTGTTATAAGGGGTAGCGTCCTTCTGTGAGGAACATGTTTGGAGTTGTGCACGAAGTTGGTTAAGTCTGGATGGTGCTAGTGTTTTTTTTCATTTCTATCTGTGGTTTTAAGAGGCTTTGCACGGTATTTGACAGTTGATGAAACGTTTTCTGGGGCAGAGGATGGTTCTCACACAGTATCTAGCAAGCTTTCGAGGGCACCAAGGTGCACCGTTGCAACGGTTTCGTTGACGAGTGCAAGCAATGAACAAAAAGCGTTGGTTGGTTCGTGTGTCTTTTGTGAGAAAAGCCTATTTGTGAATGCAGAGGATGTGGTGAACCAGTCTTCTTGCCGAGCAGCAGAGTCTTGAGCCTGTTCAGCATGCACATCAGCAACACAATCTCATGATGATGATGCAAAGTGAAGCAATCATGACCGTACAGTAGACACAGTCCAGGCCATTGTAACAGAGCTGCATGACGCTAGTAAAAAGGGATGATGGATAATCTTAGAAACAGTCCTTTTTATAATGCACAGGCCATGAACATTTTTCTACAGGAGTGGGCCTCCTTAAAACTAATAAGGGAGGAACCCACAAAGTACAGGTATGGCCAAGTGCGTGATTGCTTGGATGACACACACTATTCTCAATACATTATGTAGAAATGACTGTACAGAAACTAATTAACCAACACCCTATTTGACATCATTTGTTGTGTGATGTTATTTCTCCCTAGCGACTGCTGTTGTATCTAACCAAATGGGTGTGATTTTTAAGAATGCCCAGAACGGTATACCACTGCTCAGTCCAGGGAGAGGCTCGCTTTTGCATTCCTTTCTTTAAATTTTTTTTAAATTCAGTGTGTCGATGCCGCCTTGTCAGTGTAATGCGTGACACGCAGGGTAGAGTCAACAACCGACCGCATCACTGACAAGAGCTGTGGAAAGTTGACGCTGCTGTACCACCAGTGAGAGCTTTGACAAGCGTGATTCACAGGAGGAATATTCCCTCTCAGCCACAGTGGATCATCGGAGTGCGAGAGAGTGCCTTCGCATCAAAGCTCAGCCTGAGCTTTCAGTTGGATTTACAACGTCTGGTATGTTCATCAGCTGTTCTTTCACTAGTGGCATGTCAGCGACTCTGTGCTTGTTCATTCAATCCGGGGGATTTCTCCTCTGAGTTCAGGGAGAATAACAACAAAAAAAACCCCTTCTCTGTGACGCGGTGGAGAGTCGATGTAGGTGGCCAGGTTTGACTCTCAGAGATTTTATTGTACAGAGCTTTAGTCTGCAATCTACACAGTTGATCTATTGCCTTTTACTTTGTGAATATTTAACTACCACTGCAGTAGAGATGTAGAAACTTGTTTCTCCAAATGTTCCATTCCTTTGCATGAATGAGGTGTTGATTCTTAGGATCTGCTAAACACACTGATGGAGACATTCATCAGTTGGTCCCTTTCTCTCTGGATATTTAGCAGGCTGTGTGCCCTTTCCATGCATGCATTTTCCTTCTCTTATCAATTCTGATCAACACGACCACTGGTTGCTCTAACTGTATTGTGATGACTTGCTGAAAACAGTTAATGACTCATCAGGTGTGCCACATTACAATTCAGTAATTACACACGGTGTCAGACTTGTGTCTGCTCGTTCAGCCTAAACTACTCGTAACTGCATGTTAAGGGAGTTTAGTGACACGGAGGATTGTAGCGTCTTTTCTCATTCAGACAATATAACAAGTTAATATCCTAAACCAATAGAAATTGGCAAACTAGTCCATTTTTGTTCAATATTTTGAAAATCTGGATTATTGTAGTATGTCGCTCATATTTGCGCTTCACTAATCAATTTAGTTATCTGAAACAGCAGTTTTTTTTTTTGGCCATGGTTTTTCCTTTTGAAGAATGTATTATTGACAGGTTTTTGCGAATGTAAACCCTTGGGGCTTTGCATGTTGGGGCAATGAGCCTTGGAAGCGACATTCGGATAGGCTTGCTCTTCCCCTTCATACCTCCACTATCTCATCTGCCTGTAGGGACAATCTCTCAGATGTGACAAGGTCCAAAAGGCCTTCGACACGCACAGAATATACATGAGGTTTGGATTTCTTCTGGAGAGGATGAAAAGTTCCCTTTATAGACACTGAATCTGAGCTCATTACATTCCTGTTCATCACCTGCCATGCTGAAGGGTGCTTTGATGTGATGAAACATCAGTAGCTTTAGCAGCTTTTTAAGGGAGAACGATCAGACCAACAACCTAAAAATCGAAACGTATTTTTTTTTTTTTTTTTAATCTCAAGACTTAAGAAAAGCAGCAAATGCTCAACATTAATGAGCTGTGAAGAAATGTACAGGTGATTCATCCACCCTCCAAATATTTTTTATATGCATCATTTTGAACTAGGTTTACCAATTTAAACTTGTAACTTCATAAATCAACCTCCTTTAGGACATTTGACTGCTTCTTGTTGTAGGCTTTCTAACCTTGCTGTTTGTTGGAATGCAGGTAAGACGTGAACATGCCAGTCGGGAGTGAGTATGACGTACGCCTTTAGTACCAGTTTCTCTTCTCTGCGTGCTGAACTCCTGCTATGCCTCGGCTGACCTGCGAACAATGAAAGAACTTCATCACTAGAATTCCTTTCTTTGTGTGTTGAATTGTGCTGCCGTATTGGTGTGGCCGCAAAGGCAGATGTCACCAGAACAGAATTTCACCATTTTTAAAATGTGAATTGGCAGCAACCCAACAGCACTTTAGTGTGATTGTGAGTTCTCTCCTCCAGGCCTCTGTTTTTATGCGAGCAGCAGTGCAGTCTTTAAACCTCATCAGTGTCCAATTACGCCGAGTGCGGCCCTCATCCTCACCACCAGCGTGCGCCTTTTCTTCTCTGCTGTTTGTCCACTCATCGCATACTTTCACCATCCGTTCGCTTTGACGTTTACCACCGCTAGCGCTTTTTTACGACGATTACCGTCAACCTTTTAGGCAGGGTGCTCGGTTGCTAATGGCCGCTCTGTAGGAGAAGCTGCTGAGGCTCATGGAACTAATTGACACCCCCAGCGGCTGGGAAACTTTGGGGCGGCTGCTCACTGTCATTATCAAAATTCCACTTACTTCTGGAGGCCCTAATGACGGTGAGCCCGGCTACCTTGCTAATTGCCCCAGACTGTTAATGGCTCACTGGGTCAGCGCTGCCTGTCCCAACACTCGTGGAATGTGCAGCCCTTGAACTGGGCCGGTGTTTGGAGGGATTTAAGGGCGCAATGTGGCTGACGTCCTTGATCCACTTAGACTCCGGCAAAAGGTTTTGCGTATGTCTTTTTAAAAACTGATGTAATCATTGACGGACTTTACCTCTAGACCATAAGCAAGATTATTTATAGACCAATGTTGGCCAAAGATATATTACGGTTTGCTAAGCGGGGCTTTGGGTGAACCTGAACATCAGGGTACCGCAAACCGTATTTGGATTGTGTATTAATTGAGAGCTGCAGTACGTATTCAGAGGTGCAAAAAGGGGTAAGTCTGAAATGACTTGACACTGTTCTGCTCAACGTTCTGGATGACTTTGCTTTTCTCAACTTTAGCAAATGAGAATAGTACAAAGGTCACAATTAATAAGTAGTTGTATGAACAAATTCAGCATGCCATTGTGTCTCTGTTGAGAGCAACAGTAAAGTACTGTTGGGTGTACATTTTTCATTTACTTTCAAGGATTGCTGGTGTTTCTTTTTTTGAGTGGGTTGGTCTATACTTAAAAAAAGCTTGTGTGTCTTCATGTGCCCCTATAATAACGCTAATGTTTCAGACACAGCAGCTGCGTGTATATGCGTGCATTGTTCAGGTGTTGATGAGATGTTTATGCTCCCGAGTGCTTATCCCGTCATCACCCAACGCAACACAACTCTTGTGTCTCAACATGCAGACGGGCTTCAACCAGCGTTTAAATCACAGGTTACCCTCTTTTCAAAAAGCATTATCATTATAACTACAATCCCTAAAGTGTGTGCCCATTCCTATTCTAGGAGAGTGTTTTAACTTGGCCGGGATCCAGAGGAGGCAAATGATTAGAGTTTATTGAGGAAGTATTTGATGCCAACATGTTTCATACTTTGAACCGTTTAGGTCACCGTTCATCTCCCTGTTAATCGCAATAATGTCATACTCAGCAGATATAGGGCCAGAATAGTTTTTTGGTAGGAATGTTTAAACATGCACTGGTGTTTTGAGTAGTCAGTCAAGCAGCCATCCAATAAGCCACAGACCTTAGCACGCAACGCACAGTCGTCACCAATTCTGACTTTGCAGTCTGTTGTATTTTGACAGCTGTCTTCACCAGTAGTTTAAAGGGCAACATGTGAGGGATCTGCTCCTTGTCTGTCTTGACATGAAGCTGCAGATTTGTGATTGGATAAAGATGCTTAACATCGATAACTGTCAACCCTAACATGATGTTCAGATCAATCGATGTGTTCCTATGGAGAAAAACAAGAGACCCCTTGCTGTTACATCATTTCTTTGACTCTTGAAGACAATTCAAGAGAATGAAACGATAGAAGGATAAACCCACATGGTTTCACTATACTTTGGCATTTCCAATTATTTTATTTTAAAACGTCAATAAAAAGTAATAAAACCATTTTCTGAAATTCTAAAGAGACTTGGTGAAAAATGACTTTGTGGAAAGCAATATATACGATTGTGCAAAGCTGAACCATATGATGACAAATCCACCAAGGACCTACAGATATTTAAAAAACTGTGTATACACATCCCATTCTTATAAACAAGTCTTCTCTAACCCTACCATACAATGTCGTGATATGGTACTACACCACTGTAACCATTGTAAACACCAAAATAAAGTCTGCAAAGCACCCAGCTCAGTGTGTGCTTATACAACTTTTTAGTTTGGAAGTTTCCTTTTGAACGAGCATTTGGATTTAATGAAACTCTTGAAGGCACTCGAACAATGTTGTTCATGTGTCTTTGGTTTCAGATTCTTCCAATTCCTATTTAATATGGTCTCGCGCCTTGTCAAGGGGGACTCGGGCCTGTGAAGTGTTGCTGGAGATTAAAGGCAAATTATGCAAATATTCATGGTCTTCACTTGTTGATCTGATATTAAACCAGGCCAGCAGAAACTTATTTAGACGTGCACATGTATGTTACACAAGTCAAATCTCACGGTGTGTCTTTATCAATTTTTTTGTCTTCTCTCTCCAGGAGTTTCGACACGTGTGTGCTGACCTGATCACTAAATGGCGCTGACGGTGAACCTTATCGGCCCTTCGCCATGGGGCTTCAGAATACTCGGAGGACGGGACTTCAAGAAGGCCATCACTGTGTCAAAGGTACTCGTCAAAAGCGGCTCCAATGCTGAAACTGGTCCCGCCCTATCAAATCATATCCTCTGTTTTTGTCAAAACGCAGCCTGTAATGGCATGCAATGTCGACTTCCTCCTCACTACCCCTTTTCTTGTCTTTGTTTTTTGTCCGTGGGCTGCCCCGTACCTGTTTCCTTGACTACTGAACCCGTTGGAAAAGAATGGAAGTAGATTACATTAGAAGGAAACCACTGATTACAGTTACAGTGGAAGTTGAGGTGGGAGGTGAGGGGTTCCTGATTCCACAGTGCAGAATGTGTGGTATTTTTTTTTTTTGCGATCCCTTGTGCATTACAAGGTTCATCAGTAAATTCCTATTCGCGCACAATGCAGAATAAACACAGTAAACACCATCAGGAAACCTTCTGCATGCCAGAAACACCCAGTTCATTGTGGTCACACAGCATCATCTGCTTTTACCAGTGACACTTCCCCAGTAGCTCCTCCGACTATAAAGTATCGCTGAGCCATTGCAGGGTACCAGAGCGTCGCAACAACTTTGACTTCAAGCATTTATAGTTTGCCTCCTAGACCACTTCATGCTATAATAAATCAGATTTAGTTACTGCTACCTAAAACAACCCCAGCACTTTTACTTGTCTCGACTATCAAACGGGTTCTCTGAATTTACGTAGGGGGGGGGGGGGTCCTGCTGAGAAAAAAACTTTCATCCCTGAAATCGGTTTGGAAACCCAGTTTAAGAAACGACCCGTCTCCCCCTGTGGGCATCCCTCCCTGCAACCACAGGCCTGGCCCATCTGAAGTGGTTTGCACTTGGCACGGAGACGACGTGGGTGCCCTCTTTTATTCCCGTTGGCCTGAAAGATAACTAGCCTCCATTTCACAGTGGCAACAACCCTGGAAAAGTGCCCCCGACTGCCGTTAGTCTATGTGAAACCAGGCGTGTCCTGATCAGAAAAGGCGTGCACTATTGTGGGTCACCACAGCAACACTTGATTGCCTCTCGAGTGGGCCCTCAGAGATATTGCCCCTCTGGCTCGACTAAACTGACAAACAGCCTCTTGGCTGGCACTCTATTGGCATCCATATTGTACTCTAGAGATGCAAGATTGAGTCTTTTGTCCTCGGATTAGCTCTTCATTTAGGTTTGTTTTGCATTCATGTCATACTTCCACTCCGAAGTTTCACCAGCAGCATCAACCTCCTCATCTAGACTTTTGTCTTGGTATGCCTGCATGTTTGAGTGTGTGCGCCAGGGACAAAGGAACCAAGCTTAAAGCGGTGGCAAGGATGTTATGTTCCAGCCCATTAGTGTGGAATTCCCTCTGATGTGGTGATATTGCATTGGCTTTGACATGCGGTGAGGCCGGCTGCAAAGGTCAGGCCTCGTAAAACCTTCCAGTAGTGTCACACTAATAATTTTCCCCAAGGGTGTCATGAATCTGACCAGCACCACCTTGATCCATGTGGCTAAAACGCATTTTTTGTTGTTGCTTTGAATGGCTTTCGCTGCAAAAGTTATGTGCTGTAGAAAGACCGCATTAACAGTTAAAGGCGTTCGGCGTTCGATATTGTCAACTATTTATTATTTTGTTGATGCAGAACTCTTTCACTGAAGAACCCTCACCAGATGGACATCATCCATTAAGGGTTATGACCTGCAGCCAGAAGGACCTAAGAGCTTGTTCTTCTGTTCAACAGGTCACCGGAGCCAGCAAGGCAGACCAGGCTGACCTGCAACCTGGGGACATTATCTTGGCGATCAATGGGAAAAACACGGCCGACATGCTGAACGTGGAGGCCCAGAACGCGATCAAGAACTCAAAGACCCAGCTGCAGCTGTTAGTGGAGAGGTACGCTGAAATGCATCACAGGCTCAAAAGGCTTGTGCATATTGGATTTACTAACATAGAAGGCATACAGTTTCAAGTGACTTTGTGCACCATTGTTGCCCATATGAGTATTCCTAATAGTCCCTTTTGTGCCAAGACCACAGTTGTCTCTGCTTCCATCAGTGTTTACTTTTTTCTTTTTCTTTTTTACGTCATGCGGGCAGGGAACAAACAGAAACAAGTGATTTCAATCAGGGGAAATGCCAGCATGTACGAGAGCCACAGTGTTCCCTTCCCTTGTAATAACTTTGTTTGGCTGCTTAAAATGCTGTCCTTTGAGCCAGGGCTGCTGTTGGCTGGCATTTTGATTTAAAGGTCCTCCCTATATTCTCATTTATTGTCACTGTTGCTCCCAATGATTCTCTCTCTCTGCTCTCCTCTCACGCACGTGTGCGTTCCCACACTTCCCCCTTGGACGTCTGACCGTTTTCCCCCTGTGTGGATTTTTTCCTGCTGAAGTCATGTCTCCCTCAAGCCAAAAGGGACACCTTTTTTACATCTTGCCCGCCCAGGACAATGCCACCGTGTAGCCCTGCCACGTCTTTAATCCCACTCTGTAAACTGTCAGTGGTTTTTATCACCCAAAACTATGAAGTGGCTCCTGTCTTTTAACCACTCAAGCAGCATTGTGTTCATATAAGCGTCATGGAGTAGCAGAAATCTGTAATGTGTTTGCTTATTTGAGCGCTCCCTCTATCCAGCTCAACATCTGGCTGGAAGAAGCTGGCATTAGCGGTTTCTGCTGCTGTATCCCGAGGCAGTGGTTTATTGTCTGTGCTTCCAACGCAGTGTTCATCCTAGACCATTGCTATCTGTGCTTATTTTAACATAACAAAGCAACTACAGCCTCACTGTCTTGTCATGGACCCTGCAAACATTTGTCTGCCTTTGTTCGTGGCGACTTGTTTGGACTTCATTGTTCAGTGATGCCTTGTGGATGATGTCATGTTGACAAGAGCAGTTGTCTGCCTGTAATGGAGTTGGCCATTAGAGCGCCCACTGGGTGTGGTTTTACCACAGGGCTATACCGGTTCCGATACTGAGAAGCTGTGCTGAGCATGTACTGCTGTGTGTTTCTTTTTTGCCCGAAAACCCAACATTAGCCTCAGACCTAGTTCTTTTAAATCAATTTACTGTTGTCCGGCCAGTGCAGGAATATATATTTCCAATGACGTAGTGGCTTGTTTTGTCCCAACTACTGCTCACTTGACCCATATAAGAGTGTTTAACCTTTTACCTTTTTGGGGATTTGAATCCTCTTGAACTCGGGTCAACATTATGTTCTTTAATGTTTTGATTTATCTTAACGGAGAGGTATTCTTACAATGCACATGTTTAAAGAATCTGCTGCGGGCGGTTTAAGTGCATGTCTTCTCAGTGACAGCTGTTCACAGCAAGTATCCGCAAAGGGTTTCACGTGCTGATTTATGTCAGTTTGGCATCTCTGTGAACTAAAGTTACAGCTTTAATTTCACCAGCAGCTAATTGCTTTTCTGTATTGAAAATGCATAAACTGAGTAGACAGCTGATCTGATCACTGAAAGTTGAACTTGGCGCACTTCTTTTTAAAGTGGAAGTTTAGCACACAGTTAAGACATTTTTCAGGCATGTGGTTTTTCAGACCGTCCTTTTGTCTTCTTGCCATCTCATCTACTTAGCATGTAGCGCCCAGGCCACGAGAGGTGTGTTTCTGGGTGATTTACCACAGGCATCCAGGCCTTCCTGTGTGCCTCATTACCTCGGGCTCAACCAAAAGCCAGTCAGCTTCTGGCCTTGCAGCCAGGGGGGCACTGTGTGTTTGAATTGGCACATATAGCTATATTTTCCCCTCCAAATTCAATAATGGGAATTGCTTAGAGATAGTGTTTTCTATTTTAGAAGGTATAACAAGTTACTAGTTGGAAAGATGAGATCTATATTGGGAGAATATTTTAAAAAGACAGAATCTGCAATAATGCTCTCCTACAGAAAAGTCATGGCCGCATAATGATTGACTCAAGTAAAATAGCAAAAGGGAAGTCAAATGTTTTTTTGTAGTTTCAAGTCTTTGCCCATGACCCTAAAAAGGGTCATGGGCAAAGACTGTGTTTAAATCTGTGAACCCATTTCTTACTCCACGTGCATCGTTTGAATGTTGCTTTATGCAGTTTTAAGTACCTTGCTTGTTTATTTAATATTAACATGTTGAATGCCTGAGTTGACTTTTCTTAGTTCAGCTGTGATGAGATCAGACGTTGTTCCAAATTCTACATTAGACTGGGATTGAAACTGCAGGTTATTTGATTTACGTGGTTTTCTGTTTTTCAAGACCCGGACCTCCCAGTTCTGGACAGACAAACGGCATCAGCACCCCTGAGCAGCTCACCGGGCGCTTCCAGGTCAGATTTGAAGCTTCGCGGGAGATTTAATCTTTCTACAGTTTGTCCTAATTACTGCTCATCAAATCACATGTTGATGCCTGCAGCAGCATTCTCCATATTTTATTTGTATACCGGTCTTGATTGGCACCTGTGGATTTGTTATTTTCACCACTCGCAGAGGGGGCGTCATGCTGCTTCATTTCTACGAATCCAAGCATAACACATCTGTTTATTACATATCTGACTATTTCCTCCTCAAGTTGGAAGCAATATGAGACATTATGGATTTTAGTACTTTTTTCCTGTTTTATTGTGATCATAATTGATCCCAAAGCACCACCTAAAATACATGGTGATGCTGAATACAAAGTATGTAAACCTTTTGGATTACGCTTCTCACATAAGCTGTCCACTACTTGTGTGTCAAAAATGCATTGGTAAAAATACAATTGCTTTCACTAATAACGCAATAACATTCCTCTGATGTGGTGTTTTGTAGGAGGCCGTGATCGTGAGTAGAGATGAGAACCAGAACTACAAAGAGTACACAATCTCCAGCCCGGCGTCGCTGTCCCCTGGACCTTACCCACAGGATCCCTTTAGCAGCCCAGGTGTGAAGCAGGAGAGCCTGACACCGACTCCCAATAAGAGGTAACTCACCTCACCTGCTGTAGTGGAGTCAGCTTTGCTGTGTTTTTTTTTTTTTTTTTTTTTTCATCCCATTTCTCATAGAAATCAGTCCTGCTGATTGGCTGTAATGTATATTTGATTTGAGGCAGATTACAGTCCTTTACTTAAGCATCCACTCTGGACCCGTCACATAAGTGTAACTCTCTTAGTGGTTTTGTTAGACAGATAAGGATCCTTCAGCCAGCTTGTCCACTCCTGCATTGTGACCGTGCGTATCAATGTTGTAACAAAAGCAAAGGATTACACCGTCTGGAGACCCACATGTGATCTGGTTACTTGTAAATTACAGTTTACACAGTCAGCCTTTCAGCATGAACAGGGTCTAAGATAAAGTCAGAGGGCTTTTTAGGTTTATAATTTCAGGTGGACAGTTGAGTCTCTTTTCAGAAACCCGTCCGTTCACTACTTCAATAGGCCTATATGTGGACAAAGGGTTGCAACAAGTGCTCTCTTGACTCCACAACATACCCAGAGTCAATAGGTTTGGGCAAAACGGAGAGTAAAACCATGGGACTGTACTGTGGTAACAAAGGATATGCACAGGATATCACATTCCACCGTCTGCATTCACGTTAACAAAAGGTAGAACGTTCCCCGTGGCCACTCTGCACTCTCCCGGACGACTTTAGTAGGGCTGTTAGAACTAAACTAAATATCCTCCCTACTCTGGATTGGTGAAGTTTCTTACCCACTACTTGATTTCCATCATGTACTTAATACAAACGGTATTGGAATCATTACGCTGTCCTTTTCATCTTAAGATGTTGTAATGGAACATTGATTTGAGAGTATGTTGATTTGAGAGTATATTTGAGAGTATGTTGAAGCAGTGCAGTCATTTTCAGAAATGTGCTTTATCTCATTTTAAACTACTGCGATTTTTCAATATTAAGTATTGTCATATCAAAAAGGAGTACCATAATAGTATATTTCATATAATAACTATGAAAGGGCAATATATTTGTCCACAATGATATTGTATTTTATACTATGTGTGAACACTGAGAATTAACTACATTTGGAAAAATCTTTTGAAGAATTTTTAATAAAACGACCAGACCGGGATGTCTATTTTGGGATAATCCAGGAAAACACTATAAAAGAAGTACTCGATTCACCAATCCCACAGGGGTTTGCCAGTCTGATGTTTTATATTGATTTCCCCCAAATCACACATGTACATATCGCTCCTCTGTTGCAGTGTCCTGTTGCGTCCATGGTCTCCAGAGGACAAAAGTCACAGGCTGTCCAGACCGCTGTCACAGGTTGGTTTCTGTTTTCTTAAATAGGACAAATCAGATGCTACTTTTTGAGGCAGTTTTCCGTTGGGTTTTATTTTATTAACCATCCTCCACCCTAAAGAAATGCAGTTGAATTCCAGGTAGAAAATGTAGTGTGAAATGACTGTTCTAACTAGAATTAAGAGGTTGTTTGGTCTGTTTTGGTCAAACAATTCTATAAAACATGTATTTGCTACTTCATAATTAAGATTAGTGACGGTCAAAGTGAGGTTTGTGGTGCTTTGCGAGAGCGGTTCTGAAAGTTTGAGTTAAAATAAGAAAAACCTATAGGGTTTTTTATATTGCGCATAGTCTGATGTGTTTGAAATGCATCTCTTCTGAGAAAGAACTCCACAATATTGAGAGGCTTCTCAGTATATATTCATAAAAATAAGGGGCATTTCATTGGTCCCAGAGGTTTGGGATTTAGAAGAGATGTATGTGGAATGCATTTGCCTTTTTAGATGGAATTGTAAAACACCCGAAAGGTCAATCTGCCACACATCTGTAGCTGCAGACCTGGTCAGTGCAGCTGAAGGCTGTAGATCTTCAGATCTGTGTTTTCCCTCCATGGCTGCAGTCTGCAAGAATAACATGTGCGCATTCTTGGCCTTTCCTCTTGAATTGTTACACAGTGATGCCAGAAGATGCCCAACAAAAGATTTGTGAGCACTAGTCCACTGTATGTGTGGACTTAACGGTAAAGGCCGGACGCAGATTGGGTTTGACATTTTTTATAGCAGGGAGTGTATAAACTTCAAAGGTCAGTCTTTGAAATCTTTGAATGACTGAATAACAGTCTGGAGCTGTATTTAGAGCCTGCTCTAAGGGAGAAAAAAAATAGTTTCTGTCAAAACAATGGCCAAAACCTTTAGTTGTCTGACTGGATCACTAGCTGTAAAATATGAGAAGCGGTCCAACACAGACTTTGGGGTTATCATAAGAATGAATCTAAACTATGCTGTGCTTATTTACATTCTAACAACAAAGCCAAGAAGTGGGACGCCGCGTCTGGAAAGACTTCAGGGAGTTGGAGACAAGATGTTGTGGGAAAGTTCATCATAAGCCATTTCAGCTATGCCTACATGCTCCGGCTCAAGCATGGGTCCCACTGCTGGAACATGTGAGATGACGGAGCACCCAGGACCCTTAGCTCAAGGAATTCTGGCCATTTTTGAACCACTGGACATTACCAAGTTTGCTAAATATGCAGTGGTTTGAACTTAAAAACATTCAAGTGTTCTCTTATAAGGGGCCATTTCAGAGAAGGTTCTTTTTGAAATTTCACTTTGTTTGGAATTCTTTTTGCTGTTTACATGTTAAATGGGATTCAGGTGCACATGTTGTACACAGCAACGTCTGCCCACTGAGACTGGCGGCCTACGTTGATTTTTTTTTTCACACTGAAGGAAGATTAACGAGTCTAGCTATGAAGTCATTGCAATCAAAGGGGCGCATTTGAGGTCTAAAATGAATAAACTACAACTGGCGAAGGTATACAACCCCCCCCCCCCCCATCTTTTAAAGAGTCTTGACTTTAACAGAGACTATTTCGGCCAAAAGGTCTATGCAGTCTGAATAGTTCAAATGCTTATCTCAGCTTCCTGCCATTTTTTTCTTGATTTATCTGTGGATTATTTGTCACTGAAAACATTGTAAGCCTCCGTTCCATATGGATGCTGATGTTTTTCAAGGTCAATTCAAAACCACATATTAAAAATAATACTAGTTCTAGTGAGGTGGCGGCAGTAAGCTATGGTGGAGAAAACTTGTGTATTGACCAACCAAAAAACACATAAGGATCTTTGTTATGGCTGATGGCACCATGTGTAAGTCCTAAAGAATGAACGATCCTCATGAAGTCGTCTGACAGGGACCAATTTGCATGTTTGTGGTATTTACCATATCGCTTACCATTTTTTTTAATTGACTATTTTTGTCAAACTTTTCTGATGTTGGAATCTGTATTCTCTGGGTGAAGTTGCATTCCTTCAATCTCCCTCTTCTCCAATATCAACTTGGCCTTTTTTAACTTCAGTATGTCTGGACTAATATCAAACTACATGTTGTGGGAATTATGCATTTTGAGATGTTTAATCAATGCTTTGCCCACCCTTTCCTACATTTTCTGGTGTTCAAGCTGACTTTGATTACTTGCTCTGCTGTCTATGCATGACAGACTCTGTGTTTACCATCATCCAGCCCAGTGGATGAGATTTTAGGGTTTTGGCTGACCCCATCCTCCAAGGGGCGCCTACCCTGGTTTTAAAGTGGTGACGTGCCTCCGGCCGCAATGCTGTGATTAGTGAGTGGAGTTCTTTCAAAGCTTCTCGTGGGGAAACGGCTGGGAAGAGTCCTGCCATGAGCACATGGTGCATTATGCTGCTTGGGCTGGCAGCAACACAGTGGCCCAGCAAGCGCTAAGATGTGGAGCTTCAATGACAAGGGCCTGTGTCCTGCCTGAGAGGTGCTGAGTGCTGCTGTATCGGGTGATCAGCCTCTCAAAAGGCTTTTTCCACCCTCGTTTTGGCTCACTTGGCGAGGGGGATGCAAATGAGATCCACCGTTTTCCAGGGTGTTGGATGTCCTGAGAAAAAGTCTGTGTACAATAGTGCCTGTGGTGGAAGGCTGGTGCTGCACTTTCCCTCAGGCGTCATAAGGCCTGTCGTTGTGGGATGGAGCTGGAAGAGACCCTGCCCGGGATGGACACCAGGAAACCTGAGGAAGCTGCCAAACTGTGCTCAAGCCGTCGTATCCGTCTGCTCCAACGCAGCGATGTACTTTGTGCCTCCTTGTGGAGTCCAAAGTGTCTACCTAATGTCACACGTCTGTTGCTGATAAAATTAATTCCATTTAAAAAAAGAAAAGGTATATGCACTTCATGTCGTTCATATACAAAAGCAATTGACTTGAATTTACTTCATTGAAGTATTGGTGCCTGTGAATTCAATTAGATCCTTTTTACTGTAGCTAGTGCATCCAATGTTTTTATTGGTCACTTATATATTTTTAACACCTTTTGACTCTGCTCTACTGTTTTTGGTAGAGCACATTTGGGTCATTATACTATTGAAAAACACATTGCCTGTAACTTAACCTGATTAAGCTATTTCTAACTTTTATTTAAAGTGACATTGGTACACATTATTGGGTGCAACGTGCATTTGTGTCTTTTTGACTGGCAGTGTTCACTGATTTTAATGTCTATTAGCTCTCAAAAGGAGCAAGGGCATCCTAGATTCCTGCAAGCAGGGCATGCGATAGAATCTGAGCTGGCCTCCACGGTCATGATTCAGAGCATTTGTTTATATCATCAAGCAATGGCCACAACGGGCTCTCTGTTGCGCTGCGCGCAGCCAAAGCTAAGTTGCTTTTCATGAGACGTTAGAACCATGGTCAATCTCTGGGTTTGCAGTTTCTGAACTTTGAGGTTCCTGAGGGCTGCCTGATCCTCTGCCGGCATGAGTTGGTTGGTTTCTTTTATAAATATAACTCCTCGTTGGCCAGCTCCTGCAGGGTAAGACCAGTGCAGCCCAAACGTTTTCCTCATTTTGCTAATTTGGGTGGAGTGGCCTTGGCTGTGTGACCGATCTCTTTATCCAGTGAGTGCCTTCCTTCGACACATCCTCCATCCCCTACGCTACTTTGTCCAGTATTGTCCTTGCAGCCTGCATGCCAGCGCTGGCTTTGTCCCGCTCTATTCTGGAGATTGTGGTGGAATGGAGTGCAACGCTGCGGTCATCTTTGGCAAAGAAACGTAGACTTGGCATGGAGAAATGGTATTGCTTTTCAGTCAAAATATAAAATGTTATAACGCGCACACTGTTGGTTAACGATTGCATTTTATTAAAAGCTTTATCTGCAGGACTGGAGACCGGCGATCAATGCACATCACCTGATTAGTGGCTTCTCCTTGAGCCCTAGATACAGACACGCATGTTGCCTCCTTGACGATGATTGCTCGGAATGATGTACTATTTCGGGGCTGACATGAGTTGGGCTGTTTGGTTTGGCAGGCCGGTGGCGCGCCGAGCCAGTGTCAGGGGAGCGGTGCCGGCCGTGGTCACAGTGGAGCAGTGTGTTCTTCTTCCACCTCTCTGCACAGTGAGCTCTGTGACTGGACAGTGGGAGTCCTTTCCACATGGAGCCGTTAAGCCTGGGGTCCATTGTGGCCACTGCACGGGCAGCATGCCTCTCCTCAGCCCCACTGATTGATCCGCTCGCCCTGTTTTTCTTTCCCTCGGAGTGGAAAAAGCAAACTACGGCGCTCTTGATTCCACAAGTTTTTTTTTCTTCTTTTTTTCTCTCTCTCCTTCTTTCAGGCCTCTGGGTGCACTCGCAGGGACAGTGATCCCTGCAAGTTTTATAGGGAAATGTTGGCCAGAGAGATGGGTCCTTTTACTAGTTGATGCGGTTTACGAAGGTGGTTGAACGGTATGTCAACATTCCAGAAGTTGTCAAGGAAACGTGTATAACTGCCCGCCAGTGTGTTCATGCCAGCAAAAACAGACATGTGAGCCTACTTTGTATCCCCTTTTTATACATAGGATGCCACCTACATTTTGGAATGATGGTTTTTAAAACATAATGTTTTCCCTAAATCATAGTTGTTAAACGGCATTTCCACACAGTAGAATAAGTTCACTTCTGAAACCGAAGTGAGGAATACCATGTGTTTTCCGTCGAATTACTGCAGTGATGATGCCGTCTGCTCATTAACCATTAGAGCTCCAACACAGTTTTTATGGTGGGATTTTCCTTGATGATCTGTTAAAAGTGTCATCATATACCCCTTAACTTTTAATGTTTTTGATCAGGATATTTGGTTTAAGTTCAGTTTTTGAATGTTTCAACTTATTTGTTTTCTTATTGTCTTCATACAACTGAAAAAGTACCCGGTGACTATAAATTAAAAGTCCCAGAAAGTACAGTAGATCAGTTCAGCCCTAATGAACTCCAGATGTCTAATGAGCTTGAAATTCTGCCCTGGTTGAAACCTTTTTATGGAGAATTTTTAAAGGGGATGAAAAATGCTTTGCTTGTAGCACCCTTTGTGGATAAATAAACAACTCACTCTTATTCATTACTCATAAGGTCTTTGACTTTTGGTGTGTGTGTGTGTGTGTGAGAGCCCCTACACAATGATCACATGAGATTGCTTTGCCTTCTTTCACTCACTGACATCTCAATTCATGCACAATCCGGTTCATCCTTATTTATAATGTGCTGAGCTGCAGGATCCATAAACATTACTGTTACAACTTTAACCTGATACACTTTTTGCTGGACATTTCTTCTAACTTCCACTTGTAAACCCTTCAGTGTGGTTTTTTTTTTGTGTGAGTAAATTACTGTATACTCGGTCATCTTTTTTCATCTTCATGTCTCTGCTGCTCATTTGGCCACTAATCTTGTACATATGGTTCATATCTAAAGCAGTCTGATGGTGTGTGGCCTAGGCGAACAAATTGAGAGAGGGGGAGGTATTAGAACTGGCATTACAAATATTTTTTTATTTCATGTTATTGAATGCTGCAGGGCCAAGCATATACAGGACTATATATATACTGTATATATGTGTATATATATGTATATGTATATATATATGAAGGATTGTGCTGGCTGTCTAAAGCTTACTCTATATGAGAATATATTACATCCCTATTAAAAAAAACTGCATGCCCTAGGTTAGAAAACTAGATACTCTATATTAAATGTTGGACTTAAACACATGTGAAATGGACTCATTACTTGAGCCAGCCTTTATGAGATGTAATAAGTCCACTTGTCTTGTTGGCTCATATCATTACATTACATGTCATTTAGCTGACGCTTTTATCCAAAGCGACGTACAATAAGTGCATTTCCACATAGATACAAACTCAGAAAACAAGTATCAAGAAAGTACATTTTTCATCAAATAAGCAGTTACAAAACATGTTATAGAAAAGTGCCATTATAAATACAATTTAAGTGCTATCATTTGTTAGTGCTACGGTTTGCTAGTGTTTTAGTCAAGGTAGAGTCTAAAGAGGTGTGTCTTGAGTTTTCGACGGAAGATGTAGAGGCTCTCTGCAGTCCTGATGTCATCGGAGAGCTCATTCCACCATCTGGGAGCCAGGACAGCAAATTCCTATCCTATCAATATTTAGTCTTGCGTAAAGCAGCTGCAATGGTGTGTATATAAGGGCAATAAAGCTGAAGAATGTTAATGACATGATTTTTTATATAAATCAATGTTTCATTTGTTGCAGAACATGCACAGAGATGCACAATGACTTGATTACAAGGCAGGGTCCATCAGTGACTGATAATGAGTAGCTTACGGTTAGCCTCGGGTCTTTGCACAGGACCTCCACCAATGCACACCGCTGGATAGGAAGCGCTGTACACTGCTCTGCTGCACACCCCCCCTCCCCTCATTGTGGAGCAGCAGTCATGTCTGGGGTGGAGATGGTGAAGGAGCAGTTATGGCACTTTTTTTTTTTTTACAGCAGAGTCAGGCTTCCCTAAAATAAAAGCTCCCCAATGGATTGGCGCTGCTGGCCCATGCCCTGTAATTGAAGCTGCAGGGTGGTAATGACGATGATGTAGAGTGGCTTGCCTGGAGACAGACTGAAGGCTCCTCCACTGGCAATGCCCCTGACGTCTCCTATGGTTCTTGATATGAAACAGCTGCCCTCATATCTCTTCACGGTTTCCTGTTTTTGTTTGTATTGTGAAGTGGCCAATGAGCCAGAGATTCCTGTGATGGAGTGATTGTCTTGTCCACCGCTTTCACTCAAATACTTTCCAGCACTTGGGGATATTTTTTGGTATAGAAACACATTATTATTGCTTGTGTCTTCTTTTTTTTATCCTTAACACTATTGCAACACATCTCTTGGTGATAAAAATTAAACAAATAGGATTTACAGAGTGTTTCTGTAGTGGCCCAACACAATTTCAGGTGTGTCACATGATGCTATTGCAATTAAATGTTTCACATACCTACAAAATTCAGAAACACTAGTCCAAAAATGTTAAACTGCTTAAATTTTAAAATGATTTATTTCATTAATTGGGTACTTAAACGTAAACATAAATTTACAAACGTAAATGCACTGATGGCCAAATTCGTTATTGTCTTCCCTCTGTTCATGTGAACGAAGACTGAGCATCTGAGAGGCGTTGCTAATGGAAACTGTAGTGCGCTCGCTCTATGGACCAATGGCTGCAGAAGCTTTAGGAAAGATCCGCGTAATTTTATAATTATCAGTCGAGCCATTTTATTTTCATGGGCTGCTGAACAACTTTGATAGGAATGAACACAGTAGCCAGTTCTATTACACATACATGGTGTTCCCTCTTTGTCGCCCTTTGCATGCTGGGATTGATATCTGCCCCCTTGCCCCTTCCAGGAATGAAGCCGTTGGATACAACATGGATAGATAAATTAAAATAAACCACATGGTTCAACACAACCTTTCACAATTTGTCTGCCATCTTGGCTGCAGATGTCTTAACGTACACATACTGCAGAAAAGATATTTCAAAATGTAAGCCTCTGAAACTGCATTTGAAGCATTTCTCTCAATTATATTTTGTCTCTGAAGAGTTTAACACAACTCCAATCTGTCCCAGGAATGTATAGTTTTGATTAACGGTTGCCTGGCAACATTAGCAAAGAACCAAATACTGTCATCAGAGTTGGATTTAAATGTTGCCAAATCAGGTGGTAGACCTTAAGTTGGATGTGTTATTGCAGCTAAGGGCCGCACAGACGTTCTGAGTTGCCAGAATGATGCCGGTGTATGTGAGCTCCTGAATTCAGTTCAGCCAGAGGAACAGAAATAATTAGGTTAGTTTTTCCATCTCTGACACATAGGCCCATTCTCTGCCTCTCTGTGCGCTACTCCCTGAAAGTGTTTATACGAGACGTGGTGCAGTTCTGCATTCTGCATCGTAGCGCTGAGATCAGCCGTGTGTAATGGACCAATGGCTCGCAATGGCGCAGTGATGATTTAAAAACAAAGATTTTAGTTTTTTGGCCTGTTTAACGCCATTACAAGCATGACATGTTACTGCTATAAAATGTGGGCATTAGTGGATGATTGTGTGCACAACCAGAGCAGTTCCTCCATCACAAAGCTTTCTAACCTTCCTGCGGTGAAGCTCAAACACGGCTGCATTCTCGCTGTCAGTGACGTGCTTTTCTTCTTTCTCCTTTTTGTTTTTCTTAACTTAATTGCATTCCTCTCGAGTCTTGTTGTTCTAATTGTTATTTTTAATTCTTCTGCTGTTGGCAAGCTAGAAGATCTCCTATTCAGTAGCCAGACACCTGTATAACAAGAGCTTGGTTTCCTCTGCATATACTATGGCGCTTTACTAGGTCTTCTTGAAATAATACCATAAGTATGACTGTCCATCTGGTCTATGGCCGTGAGATTGTTTGTTTCACAGCAGGAGAGGACATGGACATCTCTATTCTGTGCTCTGATGACAAAGAATATGTGATTCTGGGAGGAATCAGTTAGACGTCCCAATGATCATTTCTGGTAAAGGCTTCTTGGCATGCACCACTAATCTACCCACTCTCTAAAGAGGAAAATTGGACTCTATTGAGAACAGAGACATCGTTCAAAGAGTTTCTGAATTGGTAGCGGGTGGTTGCTTTGGAAAAAGGGCAAATCTTTGACTCCATTGGTGCCCTTACGTCTGCATGAAGCTCCACCATCAACTCAAACTTGAATGTCAGACATGCAGTGGAAAGACCTGGTTGGAGACGATTCTCCCCTCGATGGAGCCTGCGTAAGACCCACGCCAGCTGGGGACTCAATACTCCTGAAGCTGTTTGACTCAAACAGCCTACAATGTTTTCCTGGACTTTGCACAGACCTAAAACGAAGGTCTTTGGTTCCCAGCAAACTGGCAGTTGTGAAAAGTATTGGCTTTTTTCATTTAATTTAGTTGAATTGAATATTGCAGCAGTGCACGGGTATGCGTTCTGTGATCAGTACGTGGTCACTGCTACAGGTGGACATTGTTAGATGCCAGACAGTGTTGTGGAATTCCTGACGACAGTAAAAGTGTCTGGCTTGAGTTTTGCGCTGTGCAGACTTGGTCCAGGTGTGCTGAGCGTTTACTGGGAACATGTGCCTGAGCTCACTTTCACTAGTTGCCCACTCTTGCACTCTTGTGACATAATTGAACTTGAATAAATCAACCTTTGCCCACAGTGTTGTAACTGTGTATCTTGCCTTTGAACAGCTCCAATAAAAAAATATCATTTGCACAAATGCTGAGACCTTTAGTTTATGAGCTGCTTGTGTACAGTAGGTGTGCAGCACCCTCTTTTTGTCAAAAGTCAAACTCACTTAACATCCAGATCCTGAATTACAGTATTGTTTGAGCCAACTTGCAATACTTTACAAAGAGGTTTTGGTAGTGTGGAATGTCTCCTCATATCGTGGCAATGGACACTGTTTACAACTACCGTGAATAATTATGACATTTGCACAACATCTGTAAGCCATTGATGTCCATGGTGGCGCTGTCTTTCCCATTGGACCAACACTGGAGTCGCTATCAAACATCTGTTGCCCACATTCTATCACCCATCAGCTGAGGGGCAGAAGTACAGCTCTGATATAAATGGTAATCAAGAAACAAAATGATGATGTGGGTTGCTAAGACTGATCTGCCCCCAGTAGAGGAATCTTGGGTGTGACTCATGCAATAGAAACTTTGAGACCCCAGGGCATCCCACACAAGCCAACAATGGAAAAACAATCGTTTGTTCTGTGCTCGAACTGTGTAATGTAGTGTTTCTTCCTATTGAGCAGTTTTTTAGACTACAGATGCTCCTTTTTTGGTAAGCACCAAATCTGATGGGACTGCACCCTTTATAACAAAAAATGCAAGATTTATTCAGGTCCGATTTTCATCTTTGAGGAGCAGCCATCCAGAAATGCTGCTTGTGGATTCATGCCTCTTCATTGTACATGGCTTAGCTGTTATGCTAACTTTTTTTTTCTTTCATTTTTCACAGTAACATTGCATCATGATCCAAGCACTCTTAATAGAGTCCTCAGCTATGAACTGATTTCAGCTGCTACTGTCGCACTCACTCTGTCTCTTTCCTTTTGATGCTTTGCCCCACAGGAGTTGTCCCCCTGCGACTACAGGAGCAATTCAGTGTCCAGCAGAACCCCGACGCCCCCAGGACGCTACTCCCCCCACAGCCCCATTGATCAGGATGTGCCCATGTCCCCTCGTCGAAGGTAGAGAACACTCGGTATTTTACACCATTAACATGACAAAACACCATAGATGTACTGTAATTATATGCTTGAACAACAACCTGTATTCTCCATTTCAGCCCACATAACAAATCACTCTAGACAAGTGTAAAACACATTCTAAGGCTTGAAGAACTGAACACGTTTGTAACCTAATCTAACAACGCTGCGTACAGGCAGTCATTCAGTGCCATCTATAGGCCAGAGGGGGTTACGCCCACATATTTAAGCCTACAAATCAACATTTGACAATAGTCAGGAGAAAAACGTTAAGTGAAGCTTTTCCTATAAGCTGGTACTAGCAGTAATTACTGCCTTTGTAAAGGAATGCATCTACTTCTAGTTTGATGCTGTATTAAGTTCTGGATTGTTTTTAGTGAAGTGTGTAATCTCTTCTAACAACTCAGGGTATCTACTTACACCTACAGAATAGTTGAGTCAACATGAAATGCTCCCCATAAGCCTGACAAAGGGCTTTTTATTTAAGAGATGTTCTGTTTGATTACATGAGGTTATTTCACTGTTTGTTTTTTCCATTTTTTTTTTACCTGTATTTGGAATTCCGCTGATAGCAAAATCTGCTGGAAACATTTCTTCGTACATTTAGAAATTCTTTTCCTGCCTTTCAAAAGGTCATTGTGGGAAGTCCGTTGAAAGGGGAAATAGCTTTATGAATCTGTCAAAGCCACACATGCTTTTGAATTTGCATCTGGGTTGCAGCTGACCGTTGATTCTTTGAGCTGTTAGCAGCTGCGCTGTAAGTAACAACAATTTGAATTTGAGCCTTTGGGAAACATTATATGAACATCTGCACTATTTCCCCTTCCTGCTTCGCCCACCTGATGAGGCGATGGTGCTGTAATTTAACAGTTCATAGCGTGTAGGTGCTGCCCTCTGAAATGTTTTGGGGATTTGCTCATAGTCCCCAAAGCGTTTTGTCTCTGCAGCAATGAGAATTCTTTTAGTCAAACATAATCCTCTGTCCACCCCCTGTGCTGGAGAGCCTGGTGCCTGTGTTTTCAGTGAAGGATGGTTGACTTTGGCACCAGTTCTCCCCGTGGGTATCCACCGCTGATATGACATTTCAACAACTGCAGTCATAATACAAGCACCCGATCTCCCCCTAATTTTCAGATTTTTATAATATATATAAAAATCTTACTTCTACCCTTAATTGGCCCGCTGCACACGCCAAGCCTCTCCCAGTGCCTTCCCAGCCAACCCAGACTCAGTGACACCCATTTACCCACCCCTTCATGTCGCCCAGAGGAACACCTTTCAGTTCGACTCGTGTGTCTTTTCCGCTCTCGTCTGGTTAGATAAAGGTGTGTGTGTGTGTTGGACATTAAATATTGTTTTTACTTTTGTATGTTCCAAGTTGCTCAAAATACGAGGACAGTTACTGTAAATTATAGCTGGGCTATCTTTATTGGTTCCCTTTTCCTTTCTGTTTGAGGTGAGTTGTCATTTTTGAGTTTTATTTATTTAGATTTCATAGGTCAGGATGTAGCAACTGTGGTTACGTTGTTGCGTGCCCGTTTTTAGAAATGTGGTTGGAATTTGGTTGTGATGTTATGGCTGTGCTCATGTACTATGACTCGATCTTTATCATTGCAGCTCTGTGTCAAGTCTTTGCATGGAAGCAAGCAACACATTTATCTACATTGCTTGGATGTTTCCACATTTGACACTATTCTCAGATTACCTACTGATTCTTTTCTGTCCTTCATCCTCACTTCTGTAGTTTGTTTTTCTTCACGAATGCAATTTCAAAAGGGATGCTGAGCGTGGCGATAATGGAAATTGATTGCCGAGGGTGGAGCGCTGAGCATGGAAAACTTGGAGGGTGTGCTTTAGAAGTCTGTTTTTAATTTGACCAATGTTCTGTGATTCAGAGGAAACTGTTCTCAGCTTTTCCATATCCCGTTTCAGCACGTTTCATGTTCGTTTAGTGAGAAACGCAGACAGGAAGAATGCACCGACACATTGAGGAAAGTCGCATCTAGAAGAGGGGTCCAACATTTTTTGAGGTTATTTATGTTCTATTAAAATAACTTCATAGAGTCAAATCCCTGAAACAGAGAACTGAAGTCTGCAGCAGCAGAAACCAGTGAGGACAGAAAGTATTTGTCTGTGCTTCATAAATACCAGAAACCTCAGAGGCTTCGAAACCAAATAGGATCTGACTTGTTTTTGTCAAATTGGATAATCCAGTATCGTTGATTGTTTAGCAATGACCACTGTTCGCCCAAACTCAAGCTTGTGTTTTTATTTCTGATCCCGTGAACAAACGCAACTTGCTCAACAACAACAACAACACAAGTGGCTTGACAAACAATATATCGCAGAGCAATGATGCCAAAAGGTTTACATATTAAGTTACAGTAAATGTTGGCGTTTTGTCATTGTTTCAGAGCAGATTCTTCACAGCACACCTGGGTTAAAAAGTAAATGTTTTGACAGATGCGTTGCATGTGACAACATAAGGGGCCGTCGGTCCGGTTATGTTGGCTGAATTGGCTGCAGGCGGAAGGAATCTAACTACACCTGGCTCTGGTAGTGTCCCGACCGACCGGTTCCTTCCTCATAACGCTCACCACCTCCCTGCCAGCAAATACTTTGACACAACAACATCCTTGGTGTCTTTCCTTATACTTGTGAATCATCGCTGAGTATGGATTTTGACATGCGTTTCTTCAACCAAGATTTGGAAAAAATAGTTTGCTTTCTTTAATGAATTGTCAGCAGTTACTCAAAGGTAAAGCTTCCCTCCTCCACATGCCCCTCCTGTGCATTGACAGGTGGTAATTTTGTGGCTGTTGCAATTTACAACGCTAATGTCTGTTATTATGCCTTGTGTCAGTCACTTTAGATTTTACACATTCCATGCAGTTTGTAAGTGGATATGATGTCAATTGCACACTGTTTGCACACCATAACGTCAAGAGGCCAATCTAGACTTAAAGGGCATTGGTCAAAGTCTCAAAGGCAGCTGCTGCATATTCCTTCATTTCCTGTGGATTCAATGAATCCAGACTCCCAAGTATTTAATAAATGGACATCTTCTGTGGAACACATCACCATGACCTTTGTAACCATGATGACCTACAGCCTGTCTTTTTATTTCCTCCTTCTACAGCAGTTCGAGCTCTGACTCAGTCATGCAGAAGTTTGACAGGGAATCGGAGGTGTACAAGATGATCCAGGAGAATAAGGAGTCCCGCACGGCGCCTCGTCAGTCTAACACTTTTAAAATGCTGCAAGAGGTCCTGGAGATTGATGAGAAAGGTTAGAAGCCCTTGACATCAGCAAAAGATAACAAGCTAATCGCTGTCTATTTAGCATGTAAAACTCAAATGTTGCACAAACCTTCTCAGACATTTATTGTGAATCTAAAATTCATAATTTGAAGTTCTCAGTGATTAAGTTCTATGATGTCTCTTACAGTTGGCAACTCTGTGCAATGTTGCATGTTTTTATCATATGGCCATCACCTGTGCAGGATGGAAACGCTTTCCAGTGTTCAGTTCCCCTTGTGAACAGCATCCAATGGAATGCGCCTGTCCTACTTTTCCCACCGCTCTGCTTTTGATAAATGTCAGCACAGATAAACCCAGATAGCACTAACATTCTGTCGTGATGTGGTGAGGACCAATGTGTGGAAAGCCATTTCATCGATGTTGAGCTTGTGATGACGAGTGGGAAACACAAACAAGCTCCACTGACAGAGGGCCGAAGTCCAACAAGGTGTTGATGTGACGAGTGATGCGAACATCCCTCTCAGCTGCTCTGTGTGTGTTTTTTTGACTCCAGAGGCAGCCCTGTTGTTCCCAGGACAGCTTTCGCCTAACGCACCCATACAAAGCACATCGGTGGGAGGGGTCAAAAAGAACCACACCTGTGAGAAATGTGGCACCAGCATTCTGTAAGTCACCTACAGTTACAAAATGATGGGAGTAAAATGGATGTGAGGGTTATTAAAATCATTTTCCCTGGAGTAAAAGATGTTCCACATGTAAAGTGGGATATTAAGTGTGGTCTTTTTTGGGGGGGTTGGATGTGCAAAGGAGCAACTAGACATTATCACTATTGCATCAAAATATTGAATTCACTGGAACAGGTCATATTTTAGTGCGTTTTTTATATTTTAGTTTATCACAACTTTATTTTAAGTGGATCAAATATTAACATATCACGAGACTGCATTGTAAAAGTAGCACTGCCACATCGCTAAAAGCGATAAAAGGGAAGTTTGAGCGTAACATTCACATACGTTTGTTGTGGTGTCACCTTTCCATAAAGATTAAAATTGAACCGTGATATGTATCAGACTTATGCCACTTGTAGTTGCATTTAAAATGAGGCGAAATCCTTTGACCTCGTTGTCTGATAGTCCTGTGTTTCACCTCTCTACAGCACACTGGCCGTGCGCATCACGGACGACCGCTACCGCCATTCAGAGTGCTACACTTGCACAGATTGTGGTCTTAACCTCAAGATGAGAGGTCACTTTTGCGTCGGCGACGTGATGTACTGTGAGAAGCACGCCAAACAGAGGTACCAAGGCCCAGGAAGTTCTCCTCCAGCCGCAGTGTCCCCGCTCCAATGAGGGCCATTCCGCACCTGCCCCGCTCAGGAGCGAGACAGACCTCGGGATGGGGCGTGGAGTTGGACGCTGGTCTACGAAATGGCCGAGGATATTCCTTTCTGATCACATTTAACCATACTTTGCAATATTATGATTAACTTTCTTGCCTTTCTTATATGGGCATTGGGGCTTTGTTTTTCATACGACCCGTCCTCCGTGGTCTCTTTAGATTGTTCTTGGCTCTAATGATGCACTGTTGCCATGGACTCGCACCACATCACACTGTGTTGACGCCAGATTTACACAATGCCACAACTTTAGACAAACTGTCAGAGAGCCACTCCCGTTCAATCTGCATGATTTGAATCTCTGACAAAAAGGGACCAAAATCTCACCTAAACTGCAGGCCATTTTACAAATGAACTGTACACCGCACAATGAGGTGTGTATGGATGCATGCTTTCACGTGCAGAAGTGTGGTGGCGTCTGCATGATTTCCTTGCCTCCCTGTGTGTGAGACTGCAAGAGAGAAAAGGGTGAAGGAAAGGAGGGTCAGAGTTATCCGATGCATTTTGCGCTAGTCAGGCCAAAGCCCTTGAGTGTTTCTATTTTCTAAGCAGAATTTATAGCAGAAAATCCATATTTTCTGACTTATGTGGCTTAAGAGGGACTATAGATTAGTAGAATATATATATATATATACACAAATATTGTTGATGTTTTGTGATTGAACTGTATTCTATAATAACCATTTCAAATGCACAATGTATGCACAAGACATTTAGTGTGAAAATAAATGCTACTCCTGTCCAGTTAAAGTCGTACTACAAGATTAACTATATTGTTCGCATTACTTGTGGCACTTAATAAAATCGCACAAACCTCTCCTACATCCTCACTGGGTCTTTACTTTTCAGTAATCTCTGCCATGTCTGAGTATTTCTGTTGTTTAAAGCAGAATGTTATCATTTTACATGTTTGGAAAATATTTCCCACTCAGCAGCCTTTCAGTTGAATGTAAGCAAAAAGTCAGATGTGACAAACTAACTCTTCGCAGTGAAAGACCTGTGTAACTACTTAATGGTCTCTGGGAGATGGGTGCAGTTCTCAAAATGTTGGTTACATCTGGGGGGTTTTTGGTTAGTTTTTTTTCCTGCAATGTCTGCTGTTAAAGTCCCAATTACAATACATTGTTAACTGTCTTGGTGTGTGTGGAGTAATATATGACCTTGTTTGGGGGATTTTTTTTTTTACAAATGATCTGCAGAAAAATCTGCATATACTAAACGTAAAAAAATACGTAAATAATCTGGATGAGCATTTCATTTGTCATATCTATTTAAATCAACTGCCGAATTAGTTCTATAACATCCCGTAGTTCTTTTAATCATAAAAGCTCTATCATCCTAAATGGAACATATTTTTGGACACAATGGAACTGCAATGACTGCACAGGTGTGCTTTAACTAAAATGCCCCTTTGTGCTTAAAGATGGCTTTCAACATCCGCAACTGTTTCACTCAAACTTGTGTCTAATGATGGACTACAGAGTTCTATTACATTGCTCAGAACCCATTGTCCAACAGTGTTTTTCAGCACCATGAACAGTCCACCTCTCGCACCACCTGATGAATGTTTAATGTTGGATGCAGTTATTGATAAAAAGAATCCATAAAGTAACCAGTCTTGTGGGCCGCTGGCTGCGTAAGAAGCCTTTTCCATCAGTTTTATGACCTTGAACCTAGCAAAAGAAAGACTTAATGGCTGCGGAAAGAGATTCTCTTCTGAGAAACTTCTAGTTTGGGTAGTTTTGGTTTTGGAGTTGTCAATGATTAAAGTGGTGAGACTTGTATCGTAGCATCTGTGTAGACTGAGCTTTCATAACGAGATGCAAATAAATTTGCATCGAGTAGCAACCATCAACATGTGCCCCTGCATCAGCACGTTCTTAACGGGTCTTAATTTAAACTTTAAACTTTGTTGCATTGTGTTGGAAATGTGACTTGTGATAGAGGTCGGCCACCCGGAGCCACAAGTAAGGTCTCTGGGTATTTGTGAAGCATTTTGAGCTTAAAACTCAACTTTAATAATGCAACAATTCACTCTTAAATAAGTCTTTCTTTTTACTCTTACCTGTAGCTTATTTTTGCAATCTGAGTAAATCCCACTTTTACCTGTGGCTGTGAACTGGGGCACCATGTTTGCAGCAAATGAAAATAGTTCCAGAAAAATGCACTAGCTTACTTAATGAAGTTACTTCTTTTTGAGTTTGTTAAAACTACATTGTGCAGTTCTACAGGAAATTGCAGTTTTAGTTATTGTGTAATGATGTAAGATTGCTTAAAGCTCCTTAGGGCAAGTCAGGGAGTATTGACACACTCAAACATGTTCGCTTCTGTCAGCAAAGAACAAAGAAATGCCTCCTTACAGCTGTAAACCATTTCAGAGTCTGTTTATTAAGATAAAGTATTTTTATAGCAGGAGTGGTATGATGTTAGTCAGTCAATCTGATTCCTCTTCAGATTCCTAACTCATCGTTTACATGAGCCGTTTATACTTGTAAAGTTAAAGCATTAATGAATGGGGTGTGTGGACAAATCCATGTTCTACAGGTTTGACAAGTCATTAAACATCTGACAGTTGGAGTGGAATTTCACATTAGCAGGCGGAGTTATAATGTGGATTGTCTTTTAGGATTCTGTTGAATGGTAACAGCCAGCAGTCCAAGTAGGTGTACAAAGACATTTGTATAATTCACTCTGCAAACATGAGAGGGCAGAATTGCTCTAGTTTTAAAAGTGCTTCTGAACTGTTAATGCTGAAAATGGAGAGAGGGATTTCGTAGACAAAAATACAATTCGTTCACTGTTACATAAAAATGCACATTTTATGGAGAAATGTAATAGTTTGAATTAGATTTTAATTTCTTATTTTTCTAGAATAATTTGTTACAAATTTGTTTCAATATGTTACATTTTCCTAGTTATAACAGTATTGAATTATCATTTTGATAATGGTCACAAGTTGTTATGCATTGGATTTTCATGTTTAAAAAGTGGACTGCACAGACTTAATCATTAGTTTACCTGCTGTGAGGGTATAAAGGGCATAGCGTTTTGAATGCTGATCATATTGTAAAGCCCCCTGATGAAAATAATTAGTTTTAATTTGCTCTCTAGATAAAATGTACTCATATCATTGATGCTGCAATATTGAGGATGAAATGTTGCAATGCCACTATTGGTGTTGCCTCTGCTGCTGATAATTAATAATCAAAGGTTTTAAGTATTGGGAAATATATTACATGTATATATTATATATATTATAGCACGTTATGATCTGATATCATAACCTGGAAAAGGTGGGTTTAATGTCCCAACAAATCCTTCATTGGATCCGTTGGCTGCGGGACTGACTGGCAGAGTGAAAGTGGGCGGGCCTTCTCCGTGCTAGTGACCTCACCCCTAGATGTCACTAAAGACTCAGAGCGCCAGATGAGCGCCTCACAGAGGTCCCGGTGTTTGCTTCCTGGCTGGAAGTTGTCCTTTGTTTATCGACTGGCAGGGACACAAGCCCGGGCCGTGCCTCAACCTCAGCGGCCACTTTGGCCGGTTTCACAGCTCTGATCGCCCTCCTGCTTTTAGATTGCTGCTCAAATGTGTATCTTGAAGGACAACAGAAACATTGCTAAGAGAAAACGGCAAAACCCCCCTATCGCCTCTTGACATACATCCCAAAAGCTTGCGTAACTTTCACCAAAATAGCTTCCAAAACATTTTTTTCCAGTTCTACATTTTGAGCCTCTCTTTTTGCTTTCCACCTTTCTCAATTCCCCACCTGGAATGCAGTCCAGATGTGGAAAAGGCAGAAGGAGAGATTGCCTGCTTGGCTATAAGGAGCCAATGGGGGGGGGGGGGGGGGGCTGTGGGGTGCATAGAGAAAATGTTGGAACAACATTAAAGTTTGTCTGGATGCCATTAACTACAATTTGATGTAATGTGCAGTTTGAGACGTGACATTTTAAATGGAAACTGTGCTCTCCAGATGAGAGAGATTTGGGCCTTGTGGAGGTGGAGGTGGGGGGTGTGGGGGGGGGAGGGGGGTGTTGTACTTGAAGCCGTATTTAACAGCTTGGATAAACAGCTCTCTGTTTTGTTGCTGAGCAGGCGCCCATCCACTCCTTGTGCTTTCTTTCAATAATCACGCTGGCTCTCTGAGGCCGCTCCAGTGTACAGTATCACGTACAGGAATAACAAACCCGGGGTCCACCGCGCGGGTCACGGCACAGTGGACCATTATACTGCCGAGCATGCTCGCATGACTGAGGTGCCAGCATTTTGGATATGTCAAAGAACACATGTCAAGCCCAATTAAATAAAGTCCCCTTTCAAATGATTTCCTGGTTCACCTTCTCATATTATGAAATGCTCCCCTAGAATTTCTACAGCCTCCGTCCTCCCGGGCCTCTCGTGTATCAAAATGTATTTTCAAAACAGAAATTCATGGAGTGGGGTGGAATACTTTCCATACACACAGGCAGAAATGTGAAAAGGAGATCTTCAGGGAAGTTAATATGATCCTGTGTATTTTTTGGACCAGGCATGATTCATTCGGGGTGGGGGAGGAAATTTCATATTTAAAAAAGGATATTCTTATAATAAAATATTTGATTATGTTGGGCCAAGTTTCAACTTGCATCAGATTTTGGAATCGTATATATTATACCTACTTTGACTATATTAACATCACATGGTAAGCAAAGAACAACCCCCTGAGGTGAGATTTTAAATGTTCACCAGCTCAGTTTGGTTTGTTAGAAGCTAGGGCCACTTCCGTTGCTCTCCTACTGTGGAGAAAGTCTTGTTTTAAAGTATCTATTTAATGCAGTCTTTTTATGGGTAGCTTGCTGTTGGCAATTATCTCTGGGTGGTATTGTAAACAACTGCTACTGAGCAAGAAACATTTGACACTGACTCAAAAAGAAAAAGTTACCATCTAAAAAATTGCCATTAGGTACAACGCGGTCTCATTGAAATTGTTCTCCGCTGCTATAAATCTGTCTGCAGCAACAATATAGAAAATAGTGAGGTGGATCTATTGAAGTCTACTTCCCCCTCCCTCCCGCTGATTGAATGAAAAGGCTTTGATGTGGTGAAACACAAGAGGCCGTCAGCATTCATTCATAACTTCAGTGTGTTTTCTCAGTGAAGGTGCGCATTGATATCATAACCTTCCTATTCAAATCAATTGGCAACAAAACTAGAGCAATATGTATTTAAAAGTTGAATCCTATAAACTCTCACATTATTTTAATAAAAAAAGTATAGTAAGTACTTTATGTGGTTTTCACCATGATGATTCATTAATAATAGGGGGGGGGGGGCTATTTTTGTACACTTGGAGCTGCGAAATATTTGTGTGTGTGTGTGTGTGTGGGGGGGGGGGGGTGTAATAGACCAATAGCATAAATAAACATAAATTAAATAGCCTGTACTAGAATGTGTCATGCAGTTTGCAGAACACCGTTGGAGCGACTTCGGGTGGGTTTGCCCTAGTCACGTGTAAACCCTCCTCTCACTGAGTCGCTCACTGAGACGGTCTGCGCTAGGACCGCGGGGACCAGAGCGCAGGCGCAGAAGGAGCGGGCGCACTTGGGGTAGAAACTAAATGAGTTTGAGTGTGACAGAGACAAGAAGGAAAAACCGCTAGGTTTTTGGGAACTACACAGAAGCCGATCGAAAGCTGCTCACTTTTTATCCAAACCAACAGTTTTATTTTTCTCCCTGTTTTGAAGTTATTTTTAATTGCGAGAGAAGTCTTCATACTGGGACCTCAGGGACTGAGGAAAACTTTTTAAAAGCAGCGACACAACTGACAAAAGTTTGAGGATATGCCTTTTTTTTCTTTACTTTTATAATATATTTTATCCGGAGGAGACCTCACACTTTTGAATCTCATCAACCCCTGGATTAATTGAAAGAGTGGGAAATAGCCGTTTTCTGGGCGCTCCAACGTGATGTAACTTAAATCTTAATACAACCACTAACTTTTACCGTCCAAATTCTGCGCTTGTGCCTGGAACTTAAAGACATTTTGCTTGACTGACGCATCTTACTTAATTTGATCTACCATTTGGACCGGGGAAGTTGCGCGCCCGGGCTGCTATGACATAACGGGACACTCTTGGAAAATCAAGGGTGCTGAATTTTTCTGAAATGACCGGATGACGCGTGTCCATTGTTGAGCGGAGGGACTCTTTTAAGTTTACCATTCATTCATACATCCATTCATTCATTCAAGACCGAGACCAAGATCCTTTAGCTTCCTCGTGCCCTCCTTACACCCTCCGAAAGCTTCATGGTGGAGACATGGGATGACTGGAGGCGGGGGTGCAGCTGAGGTGAGATCCAGCCGAAGGACAATGTTCACGCCCGGCGTTGGCATCCCTCTGCTGCCGGGGCGTCTGGTACTGATGCTGCTCCTGCTGTCCGCCTCCGAGCCCAGGCTCTCCCAGGCGTGTTCCGGGCTGCTCGCCTCCACCAGCGGCTGCAGCTGCACGGACCAGCGGTCCAAAGCGCACGGGGTCCAGGCGTTTGGGAGACGGGTCAGCTGCAGCAAAGAGGAGCTGAGTGAACCTCCGGCTGCAGGCCTGCTGCCCAACAGGACCGTCACTCTGTGAGTTGGAATAGTCTGACATGTTTACTGAACTAATGTCCTATCAGTGTAGTATGATCCGCCTGTGACGCTGTGTGTGTGTGTGTGTGTGTGGTGAGATCACATGGTGAGCTTATGGTTTCATATATGACACCATTGATAATGATAGTGTTTTCTTTAAATACACTTCTGTGATTGTCTGAGGATTCAAAGTGTGTCCACATCAAAGAATTCAACTGGATGGATTGTTTCGTTTTGCATGAAGCAAAGTGAGGGTTCAGTGCCTCAATCAGGCCCACACACCCATGACTCTGAACCCATGACCTTAAGTTTAACTGTATTGAGGACTTGCAGCAGTAATAAGGCTTGTTAGGTCATAAGTTTACATCTTGATCTAGTTTAACTGTGTAGCGAAGGGCTGAGCGTCGCCTGTCTGTGAAACATTAAGATCAGTGGGAGGGCAGGCTGACTGTAGCATCACACGGGCCTACCTCTTTGACACAACTCTGTCACTTTAAATCGGACTCCGAGGCAAATCTCAGCTCCACACACCCCTGTGCACATGGTCCAGCTGCCTTGGCCTTACAGAACTAAAGTAAACAAAAACACACTCTGAATGTTTTATATCTGTTCTTTACTGGCGGCTTGGCGTTGACTTTGAATACAGTCACACCCTGTCTCGCAATCGGCTTCTGGTGAAGGGGAAAAAAAAAGCCTAAACTATTTGGTGAGAACCGGACAGCAATGATTCTGGGATGTTTCTTAATTGCTGTTCTTAGAGTTTGGACCAAACTTGAAAGGGACCACATCATGGACGGAAACTCACTATCTTTTATGATGTATGAACAGCCAATCTGTCAGTGACACATTTTTTGGGGATGGTGTTTTTGTTCACTTTCTTCTCAGCTGCTCAGACTTTCTGACGTTGTTTCTTCCTCCCCCAGTATGGTGCTATCTCTGTACTCGTGACCCAGTAGGATAAATGCTAGCAGCACAGGGAAAACGGCATGTTCAACTGCCCTACTGCACCAAGCATATGAATGAGGTGAAGTAAGGTATTTATGCCCCAGGAAAGCCATAGCCAGCCAGGAGTCCATTTATAGGGCCTTATGTTTCTTTCTTAATAAAGACAGAATAAACATCTGGGGAACACATTGCTGGAAACCATGAGGGGAAAAAAAGAGGCTTGGGTTGCAGTGGTCGAGGGATGGAAGATAATCTTCCATCCTCTCATCTACTAATTTTGGTCGAGTTGTTTTCGAGCAGATGTTTAGCATTCTGATTCACTTTTACAAGGCCATGAAAAAAAAATTCATGCCTGTAATCCGCCATTTTACCTTTACCTTTGCTCTGATGTCTGGAAAGCTCATTTTCCTTAAGATCTGGTACGTTCCTCAAGGGCCCATGCTCCCATTGTTGCTCATGACATTAGCTCCAGATGTGGAATGTGAGAAGTTGTGTTGATATCCGTGTTATTCCTGACATTCCACGGCCAAGGAACAGTATTCCAGGTGCAGCATGGGAGCTCTCCCTGTGCCCTACACCACTTGGGTCCCTTCCCCACATCGGATGGCCTGACAGCGAGCCCCTCGCTGCCCTGTCTCCTGGGGCAGCGTGGAGGAATGCTCTCCTCCATGCTGAGCAGGCGAGGGCTGCAGGACACCCGGCCCAGGGCTTCCGGGGCCGGCTGCTACGTGTAATGCACAACAGCTGGCCCCTGTGAACATTCCAGCTGAGGCCCTCAGCCTCATGGGAAATCCCAACGGGGATTTGTTTATTAAAACTATTAGTTAGCTGTTTGTTGTTTCTGCCAGCCCTAAAGGAGCAACCAGTCGCCCCGACATTATCGCCTCCTTCTTTTGGCTCGCCAAAGCCCGTGCTGCACTTTCGTGGTCGTGCATAGCGCCATTTTAGACAACTCCCACCTATCACCAGTGCGATGACGCGTCATGCTATTCCCAGCCTTTCGCCATGAGCGCCTGTCTCCTTGTCCCACTTTCCCTCTTTTTCTTTATCTCTGTTTCCCATTTCTCTCCCCTTCCCACTTCCTCTATCATGAGTTCATCCACACGCAGTAACTCTCAACCTAAATATTTAGTCGTCCTGGTAGGAAACTGCCATGTCCAAACTCCTTCCAGATGTGAGCCTGCGCAGGCCGTGTTTAGGCCTAATTATGCACGGCTGCAAAAGATCCCGATCACCGGGAGAGGAAGAGGAGTGGGAGGGTCGGGACGGAATAATAGATAAGAGAGTGAGAGGAAGAGTGCCCTTGTTGAGGGTCAATGACGGAAGTTGAAAGGCTGCTGAATTGAAGGACAAAGTTTAGCACGAGTGGTAGAAGAAATGGGAAGAGGGAACCAAGAGGGGAACAAAGGAAGCGAGCCCGAGCGAGAGAGAGGATGGAGGAGGGAGAGGAGAAGCTTGGCAGGCGGTTCAGAGGGATGGGCCCCTGGAGACTGAAAACTCCCCAGCCCCTGACTAACAGATCTCCAACACCGGGGTGAGAGGGAGGAGGAGGAGGAGGAGGAGGAGGATGCATAGCTTCACTTCATTATTATTAGTCTTCTGCGTAAAAAAAGGAACTTTTTTTATTTTTGTGATGCTTACGAAAATGGATAAATCCTAGAAATTGATTCATTTACATTGCGAGGGGCATTAATTCCTTCCTCAGGGTTGTGCGCTGGCAGCTGTGTTGTAATGGAGAGCTGGCTGGCTGATGAGGAGAATGTACAGTGACAGTGGCATGTGTGAAAGTGCTGGTGTCTCATAGCTTGTGGTTTCTAACCCAAGACCAAACCGTCCTCCTCTGTTGGCGTATTTTGTCGTCGTCATTTTCTGTGAATGATGCATTCGGCTCAGTGGGTGCCAGCCCGAATGAGTGGGCACAGATGCTCGGCGTGGGGAGGGGCCGGCATGCCTATGCTTGGCCCGATGGCCCCGCACCCAAAACAGCTGCATTGCAAGGCAGTTGCTCCCCTTACACACGGTTGCACTTGATCCACGTATGTGGAGGTTTCTGGCTGGTTGTCAAGCGTTCAAGATAAAAATATTCCAACTCAGGCAGTGATATTTTCATCTGTAAGGGTCACTGTTGTAAATTAACAGTTGTCAAAGATCCCGTTTATACTGGGAGTTTGAGTTAAATTGTTCCTTTTATTCCAAATTCAGAAGACATCGATTGGAACCTTGATATTGTGATGTATGATTTAATCACAATGTGATTCAACTGTAAGACAATGAATTATCTCATTAACACATAGACAGAACAGAGTTTCATCTGCCACTGGAAAGGTTTGAAGGTTGAACGTTTAAATGTGTTCATCCTTGCAGGCCTCCGGGTGGAGAGGGCGGCCTCCTTTTTTACACTTTATTAAATTTCTTTTTCCCATGCAGCAGTACCTCACACAGTCTGTTGTCATTTATGGAATTTCATGAGTCTTCTCTCCGTCTGTTCACTCGAAGGTGACTAACCTGGTCAGTATAACCGATACAGTATGAATCTGCTTGCGTCCGGTGTGCTGACGCAAAACAAAGGGCCAGCAGATGTGTTTGTGGTTGGGTCAGTGAGTCAGTATGTCAATGAAACGCCATAAACAGTCATCTTATCAGTGTGCGGAGAGTTCAAACTGTAGAATAGAGCATTTCACCCTCGGCATTCCTGCAGCGTCGGGGTTTATTTGTGTGGCTAAAGGTGTTGAGAGGAGAGGGAGCGGTCTCTACTCTGCACATGTTAGATGGGGCAGCGGTCAGCAATAAATCAAAAAAGCAAACAAAGGCCCGACACTGGATACTCGGGGCTTCATATTCAAATGCAGCACCTGCCGGTGCCACACAAGCCGTGGGTTTATTCGTGCCCTCCGAGGTCAAAGGGAACACGAGGAGAGTGGGACATCTCCGCTCACCCCCCCCCCCCCCCCCCCCGGGCTGTACTGTAGCTTCCCGCCCATTTGGATGATGAATGCGTACTTCACTTATCGCCTCGTTGTGTTTGTTGATTAAAGGCCACGATATTTCAAGGCATAGCAAAAACAGAGAGCCGCGCTGTCATAGTAATCTCATACCCCCAAGTGGCTTTTTGTTATTTTAGTTTTTCCCTGCACACCGCTTTCTTCTTATCTTACTCCAAAAATGCCTGAGTTGGACTTTTCTTTGCCAGCGCTAACTTCCCTCTCCCCGCGTCCGACCACAGCGGCCTCCAAAGTTCCTGCTCCAGGTCGACGGCCCATGGATGCAGACAGAGATAATGGGTGTCTACAGTGGGAATGCCTGTGGCTTCAGTGTGTGTGTGTTTGTGTGGGTGTGTGTTTCTGATATTCCTTCCCATGACAACTAATACATCACAACAGTGCGGCCATCTTACTGGATTTCAATTCAATCTGAGTACTCCTGAATTTTGATAGTCTCATCCCTTTTTTCAAAGTCTGAAAAATGGGAACCATGTTCACAGAGATTAGTATCCATATTTTAGGACAATATGGCATCCAACAGCATTTGCTATTAGAATTTTCCTACAAACAATTTCTATATATAACACATTCTACTACTACTTCTACTGTTAGTTAACTGAACTAACACACATTTCACATTGGCTATTGGATTCCCAGAGCTTTGAGACAAAGTAATATAGGGCTGCAACAACGAATCGATGAAATCGATTAAAATCGATTATTAAAAGCGTTGGCAACGAATTTCATTATCGATTCGTTGTGTCGCGCGACTATTATCTTTGAGTATTAAAAGAAAGTTGCGCGCACCGCGCCGAGCTGAGAAAAAAAAAGTTGAGCCCTCGCGCAGCAGAACATCGGAGAGACCCGTAATACTGTTGTGAAACATGCGGAGGAAGAGAAGCCAATGCGATCTAAATATTTCACACTGAAATGGGGGGTGCGGGTCCTAGCGGGCAACGGGGGGGGGGGGGGGGTGCTGCTGTAGTTTTACGTTCTAATCGCCGCGCTCGACTTCAAGGTGTAACCTTTATTATTGTTCGGTCTGAAACAGCGCGCCCAGTGACTGGTGGTGCAGCAATATTGATGTCCGGGTGGAAATCAGGAGAAAGGTCGGTCCGGGATATTTTCGGGAGGGGCTTTGAAATTCGGGAGGGTTGACATGTCTGATTGTAAGATATGCAAAAGCGATATGGCCTGGCACGGGAGCACCACGGCAATGATTCATGATTTTGTGCCTAATATATTTAATTTGGTGGCTGTAAAGTATACATCATGCAATGTGTGTATGTATTTATTGTGTATTTATTATTTGTTTACTTAGGGATGTTCAAGGAGCAATCTGTTAGTGCAAAAGATATTTAGGAAGTGCACAGTCAGTTCTATTTTTCAATAAAGGGTTGGAAATTAATGTTTTTACATTTTTAATTTTTTTATCCGATTCATCGATTAATCGAACAAATAATCGACAGATGAATCGATTATTAAAATAATCGTTAGTTGCAGCTCTAAAGTAATACAAAGATATACTCGCTTACCAAGTTTATTTTTAGTTGGACAATTTTAACTTTTAATAATCTGATAACATGTAAAACAACCAACAACAAATCATTCATGTAATTTATCTTTCATCACTCCAAAACATTTTAATTTCAAATATGCTATTAATTAGTCACATAGAACCATTTGTAGTTACTCCAAATCTGTGTCAACAAGTTGGTTTACAGCTTCAAACCAAAATCCAACAGTCAGTTGGGAAATAAAGCGATGCACTTTAAATATACATCTGTGCTGATGGAGCGAACCACAGTATCAATTCTTCCTTTAGCTGAAATGTAGATAATCTTTGAAAAAGCATGTTGATTTATCATATTTATTTATAACACATGACTCGTCTAATAAACTCTGGTTAACTGGTGCCAAAACTGGTTTATGTGCAGTAATGAGGATTGGGTGAACAATGAAAATCATTTTTGATTCCCAATACTCTGTGATTGCACAGGAAGAAAATTAGCAATGAACAAATACAAAACCCTCTAAAGACACCGTGACAGTATCCAGGGCTGAAAGATTGAAGCCAGCCTTTGTAAAAGCAGTCAAATTTTCCCAGCAATCTTTGGTCAGGAGGAAAAAACAGAGGCTGGTTATGAGACAGAACAATGAGGCAATGTTAGCCGAACATGCACCACATTCCACTCACTGTCTGAAAAGGCTAAATTCGCTAAATTGCCTCATTAAATGTGTAAAAACACTTTAGACAGTGAATAAACTGACTATTGTGTTCCTGCTCTGCAGCCATAAATCTCCCAATTTGGTTTGTCGTGGCTTGTCTTTGACTCTAAATATTATAATAATTTGTAACGGCTCTACTGTGAGGCGGCGGTATTTCAACTCATGCTCTCAGGTTGCTAATATTAATAAAATCTACTTGTTTACGTCTTTGGCGTTGACTGGTTGTCCAACTTTGGTAAACTGTGTATAGACGACACATGCAACGCACTTCATGCAGGGTTCCTGTTAACAAATTGTGTCTAATAAGACAAACTCCAAGCGGGGGACCCTCCTCTGAGTTGTGTGTGTGTGTTAGCTGGTTTTCCTGTGCACAGACACACATATGGGAAGGGCGTGCATGGCCACAGCTCTCAAAATAGGCTTCAGTCCTTCCCTCTCTAATTAGAGGCATTTCAAAAACCCATATTTCAATTTTAGACTAGTAGTTTTCGGACCACTTATCCACAAGCACGTGCACACGTAGAGTTAAACATGCACACTTTCCGTATAAATAAATCTGATAGGTCAAACACTTGTGCATCAAAATCTGCACGCACGCATACAGACACACACACACACACACATAACCACTAACCGCGAGGCCTTACTCCCTGGACCAGCCTGGTAACCCAAGCACAATACTATACCCTATAATAAGTGGTTGCATATAACAAATGCAGGAGCTCACTCCCCTTATCGAGCCTCGAGGCAGGAAAGTATGCTCATGAAGCAAAATAATGCAAGATTCTCCACAAACTCTCGCTCGCTAAACTCACCTATGTATGACAAGAATCCCGTTTGATGACTGAATTAATCAATCAGGGTTCACAAGAATGATTTCACAAAAAAAAAGCAATATTTTGCATGCAATTACATGGATGCCCCTTTCCATGACAGGCGGTAAATGGAGCCTGTAGTTTGGCAGCGTTCCCCGGTGGCTGTTACAAGCCCTCCGCTGGGTCAGGCACAATGGGCACATTCACATCTTGACATGCATTTGCTGCTAAAGTGCCGGTTGTGCTCGAGGACATTTAGTCTCTCTGTTGCACTGAGTGCCGTGACTCTCTGAGGACGGTTCTCAGCAGGGGGCTCGCGGTCCCGCCGGAATAGGTGGCTCTCCATCTTTGTTACAACGAAAGGGTTAAGCTATTTGGACGGAGCCAAGGGCTGATGGTGCAGGCCGCCCGTCTGGAGGACTCTTATGAAGTACTTATTGTAACAAAGATGACACGGCCACCTCCCAGTCGGAGAGATCTCTCTGCTTATGCTCTCTTTCATTCCTCCTTATTGTTTATTTCTTCTACCGTTCATTTACACACATTTTCCCAAAACTGTAGAAATGAACAAGACAAACTTTTTCCTGCGGCCAAATTAAATTAAATTAAACTAAATTAAAATGTTCAACCAAAAGATGTTATCATCCCGTCCAAGTTAAGCTGCAGACTACTTCTTGGCTTCTGATTTCATACAGAGACTGCCAAATACCGTACAGAAGTAAGTGAAAACTGCTACAATGAATCACAGCGTAGGCCGTCTCAGACAGAAATAGAAATCTCTTCATATCTTTGGGATATGCCAGTATGTGCTTTTGGTTTGGACATCGATGTGCATGTTGTTTACACTGTACAGACAATTTTATTTAGTGAGGCATTCAGCAGTTATTGTAGCAATAGCCTTTTTTTACTGAAAACATTTCAACAAATAACACTAAAAACACCACTACTATAGCTACTACAGTATGTTAACCGCTGATATTGTTGTGTTATACATACAAGAATAAGGTTTGTTTGGAGGAAATAAACCATAAATGAGTGAAAAATGACTTCTCTGCTTTCTGTAAAATCTCAAAATTTCAAAGACTACAAAGCATCTGCTAACATATTCTAACCGAATGGCTAAACCGATAAATGTATCTACCTCCAGTGAAAATAGTAGTACGTAATACTTGTTTAATGTAATGTATCTACCATATTACTATCATATCCAGTGACACACACACACATCTTGTGACATGTCGTGACTCTGCCACTAATGAAGCTAGACACTAATTACTGCTGCAAGTCGCCACAGGAGCCCCGTCTCAGAGAGTTTGACTTCTGTCCGTCATCGAGATCTTTGAAGACGTTCCATACAGTTGACATCTTAACTCAGTGGGAATGCACCATTGCACCATTGCACTAAACTAGTTAGTATTCACGCGTGTTTACCTGTGGATTTGAGACAAATATTTGTGTATCACATATCAAATGCGCGATCTTTGATCCCAGACCCATGAAAATGGGAAACAGCCAGCCTGGATCCATCCGAATGGGTAAGAGAATCCTCCCACCTGTAAAGCTCTCTTCTTAACACGGCGTAACTCACTCGTTCAATCTGAAACAAAGTGTAAACATCTTTGTGGTTTTATGGGAAGTTACGTCCAAGACTTTTCCTCGAACTCGGTCTGTTCTTCTCAACTCTCAGCTGAATCAAACATATTTCCTTAAACTCAATCAACATTGAAAGAGGTATCGAGTCAGAACGCAGGTATGATCATATGATCCATTCTGACAGTAACACCCTCAAAACCCTCTCTGAAATGAAACTCTTAAGCCCTGCGCCTGTGAGCCTAAACTGCAGTGTAATGTCAAAATGGCTTTTCATCCATCAGACCTGACATTTGGATGAAGTTAGAGGCCTTTGGAAAACTTTGGTAACAGCCAAATTTAGTAATACTGTTTTTAATCCATCGATTTGATTCAGGCGCAATAATTTGTTGATTCACGACGTCTGTCCTGGTTAAATCTAAGTGCAGTGTGTGTGTGTGTGTGTGTGTGTGATGTGTATCTAAAGAGAAATGCTGCCATGTCCACTTAGTTCTCCTCTGTGAACTGCCAGGAAACTGGAAATGCAACGTTGGTGGGAAGAGAGCTGCTCAAATGGAAAGCGAGGAGGGGGAAATGCAGTAAAACATTGATGGTTTTGTATGAAAGTGTAACTTGGCTGTAACGTACACAAATTAAAGTACTCACACACAATGCTCTGCTGTTAGTGTTAAATTGCGTAATCGTATTGCTTTCAGCCAAATCTAATGACCTCTAAGGAAAATTCCCTCAAGGCAAAAAGAAATGTCTTATCCCATCCACATGGACTCAAGCCCTGCTGTACACACCAGCTTGTGCTTTGTCAAGTCAGCATGCTAATCAAACGAGGCTTAATTAAATAAGGACGCCTGGACGCTCATTTGTAAAACAGACATGTCATTATCTGGCTCCTGTTGGTCTGCGATTCAGGGCTGGATTTTGTGCCACATTACCAATCTCTTTCAAGGATCTAGATGTTGACGCAGTTGTCTATCGGGTGGTTTTCACTCGTATTATTATACGTATTATACGCTTCCTTCTGTCGTTCTATGTTGGCCTTGGGATAGGACGCCAGATGGGAGGGTCCAATCAGGACTCGGCACGCCGTTTTTTTATTAATGACCTCAACATCCACTCACACTGCAGAAGCTCCAGTTGTTTTGCTCTGTATTGGAATAATACACAGGTATGGAGCGGAGACAGCTTTTCCTGCAGATGAATTCTTATTAAATATAAATCCTTTCTTAAGACGTTTCATTTGTTTGTATTTTGCTGCTAAGGCCTGCAGCCAAATAGAGCTTTCTGTGTCCAGCCAGCCTGAATACTACCGACCGAGGCCTTTCAGAATCAGCGCGTTTCACTCAAATGCATCACAGTCAGTTCCTGAGTGAAATGCCAAACCAGGATGGAGCATTTCCTGTATGCTTCCCACTTGAAACTGGGGAAAAAATCAAAACAATATCTGAGTGTTGTCTTTTAGGTTAGTGGCATGAAGGATGCAAAGATATAAACAACCTTTGGTGATAGCCGACTGCAAACGGGACATCCTGTCTAGTTTGGGTTTGCAGCACTCGAGCTGCAGTTCAGACGGGACGTTGTTCTCCCGCCGTCCCTTCGCACCGGGCTGCGAGCTGGAAAGCTGAACGGACTTAAGCTGCTGCCTGTGTGTGTTGGTGTCGTACACACCGCACACAGCGAGCCTTCCCAGCTCCACCACACAGATGGTTTCTCAGTGATACGATTGGTTGACAATGACCCAAAAGCAGCTGTAAGGGGCTCACTGCTTTTGACGGACAGCTACGGTTAACGACACACCCGGGTACAGATGTGCAAAACACGCCACATCCGGGCTTCCCCCAGACCCGCCCTGTATGCTGCAGCGGCACGGCCGCGCTTGTAGTCAGATTTTCGCCGCGCTGCCGTGCGCCCGTGTGGGCCTCGAAGGCCTCGGTGGGTTCAGGCAGCAGATTGAGCAAACCAACAAGTGAGCGGCATGGTGCAGGGAGGAGCTGCTGTGGTTAGAGAGACAAGGGTCTTTGTATGTTTAAAAAAAAAAAAAGAAAAAAGTTTTTCACACTGCTATGCATAAATTGAGCTAAAGCACTTTATACTGACCCATCAAGCGTGCTAATATCCGTCATTCTTCTTCATTTACAAAAAGAGTATTTAGCATTTATCATATGCATTTGGTTCCACAAAAACATAAAGTTTGCTTTGAATGTTTGATGTTTTTCTGCCAACATCATGGTCAAGGGTAAACTTTAATTTCCATCATGTATAACTTGGCACTTTTCCCTTTGAATATATGTCAAGGACAGTGAAACCCAACTGTATGCTGAAATTTAGAATTCTTTATGAATTCATTTCACTTTGTAGTTTTAGGCGTCATAAAATACAGAAGCACATTATGTGAAGTGGCTTTCCATGTCGTCGTGTGCGAAGGGCTGGTGTCTGTGTGTCTGTTTGACCTGACTCTTTCCATATGACCTCCTTGCTTTTTGAACTCCATTTAAATGAATTAGATGAAACGGGTGAATGGGATTCTGGAGCCTGACATGTGGCCCTGGTGGTTGGTTGTTGTTGTTTTTCCTCTCCACAGATTAGATGGATTCAATTAGCCTGTCTGATATCTCAGAGGCCTTTGTGGCATGAAAGGGTTAAGTGAATAAAAGATGCCGTCCCCTTTCTGGACCGAGTTATCACACTGTCTTGCCATCCACCATTGCTCTTGAAAGCAGATTAATTCAATCTGCCATTTGATCTGTCACCTATGCAAAAGGGAAAGAAGCCACTGGTCGTAGAAAGGCCTCGATAGCAAAACAAAGCAGACGCTAGGCCTCCAAGGAGTGAACCTCTATGATTAAAAAGCTACTCGTCTTCTTTGCTTGTAAACCACTGTTAACCTTTGTGTACTCCGGTGATGAAGTGATGCACTCTCATAGGGCTCAGCTATCACCTGCCACCAGATGCTGCTCTGTCGGTCGGATGGCTGCCCGGGAAGTTCTCTCTCTCCAACCCCTGACCTCTGATGCCGGGTTCTGAATAAACAGCTAATTGGCCGCGTTTCCTGTTTAGCCTGATGGGAACGCTGACTATTTGTTTACAGAGTTCGGCCTCTCTCTCTTTCTCAGAGTTGTACTTTCTGTATTGTTTATGACAGAACAATGTCCCCACTACAAGTGTGCTCCAAACATTAGGCTTCTGGGATTATACAGTAGTGTCCAGCCCTGCAGCTCCACTGCGTTCCTGGAGATCTGTGCCTTTTGTTGTCTGGGGGGGAGGTTTTCACTCAGCGCATTTTGCGGTCTTTGTTTATTTCTGAAAGTCAGCTTTCAAGTTCTAATGTACAGAGAAGCGAGGAAAGTCAAATGTGGTGTGTTGAAATATCGTAACTTGAGACCAATGTGCGGTTTTGTGATAGGACGCCCTATGTGAATTACTTCCAAATATGCATGGACACAAATGAACACTAAAGGTTCTATGAAAGAAACGTTGTGTGTTTTGTTCTTATGGGAAATGCATTTATATGAGCATGCTAGAGAAGCAGCACACATATGCACACTGTCACCTGACTAATATTTTGTTTCTGCTCAATAAGCTTAGTTTAAAAAAAAATCTCTTCCTAAACGGTCTGTGTTGAATTAAATGTCATGCTAGTTTGCCAGATGTGACTTTCTCCTCTCGTCTCTGTATTGAATTATACGGGCACTTCCGGATCTTCTGTAGCTTTCATCTGCAGTTTATACCAGAGGTACTTTGCCCAAAGTCAAGTGAGAGCCAGAAGTCATGGGTTCAAATACAGTCTACATGACATGAAGACAAAAAACTCTGCTCTCACTTTAAATAAGGTCTTTAAATTGAATAATTTATTTCAACAATTCTGCTTGGATTTGTGAACAAACTAAAAATAAGGCTGTCAATTGCTGAGGCTTCACATCTGGAAATGAGATTGCAGTTTTAGAAAGTAATTCCATTGATGCTGTACATTTTCACAAAGAATCCCCAAATAAAGATGATTTTGGTTTGAAAGCTAAGTAAAGTAAAACAGAAAGAGTGGCCTTGGTTTCAGGATTCTAGTCATTATCAGTGAAGCAGCTGTCGTCTCTTTAAGGCCTCCCAACTAAGAAAAATATTTCTCTGGTGTCTCTAATTTTAGAACATAGTTAAAGTAAGATTTGGAATGAGGTGTCCAGGAGCAGAATATTTACTTTCTTATGTTGTTATTTGTCTGGTCCTTTTCTATCTTCAAATCATCCTGGTTATTTTGGCTTTCAGTTACTCAAGTGAAGAAGTAAGTAAAGCTAGTTTGTCCCTGCACACCAAGACCGGATGATTAAATCTGGTCATTAAGTGAGTTGGAAGGTGCCGAGCTGAAGGCAGTGTTTTTATAGATGTGGCAGGAAGCAGGAGGGGGGGGGGGGGGGGGGGGGGGGGCGGCGACTGCTGCTGAATCTGTAAATATCACAGACTGTTCAGAGTCTGCTCCCACTTTTAGAGGCGTTCACGCAGCTCCACTCTCTGGATTAAAAACACACTTAATGTTGCAAACTGCCCAGTAAGCACCATGTGGTAGAGGCGAGGTGATGTGAAACCCAAGGGTGTGTTAATGATGGCGGGCTGTCGCCCTTGAGCAGGGCTCCTGCTGCACCCTGAGCTTTGGTTGCAGCTCTTTGGATCCACAGGGACGGCTGTGTAAACGTGCTGTTTCGTTAATGTCAGTAAAAAGAACTGAGCCTTTATGAAGGTGAGCAGTTTAACCACTGGGGATCATCAAAGACAAGTTACGCTACTCTTTTATATATCATGAGGTGCGTGAATATTTTGTTTTAATTGTGGAAAAAGCCAGTTGAGTTGCACCTGTTGGTTGTAGCATCATATTTAGCAAAATATTAGTGTAGACCTTGGCAAGCAAGCAAATGAAGGAAACGGTTTATCATAACTCACTTTGACAATGGCAAGTCCCTCCGAGCTAGGAGATTACTATAAATATACATTTCCCATGATCCTTTGCCAGACAAAGCAATCTCAACCTTAGTGTGTCCTGTGGCCCTCTGCCTTCAGGTCTGATAAGAGTGATTCGCCAGTAGGGAAAGAGCTAATTAACATGGCCTGTGCTGTGCCGCCATTTGTTTGATGTGGGAAGAAATCCTTTGGATGCAAAATGGTTATCAAGATAGAAACTTGCCTCCTAATCTTGATGTCCCATTCAGTATTTAACATTAATTGGAAACATCTTAAGCTAATGTCTCTGGTTAGGATAATGGCGTGCGACTGTAGCACCAAATGGACATTTTCCTTGACTCTTATCCTCTTCTCGGGACCCACTCCCTCTGTTCAGTTACCCGAACTCTCGTTAAAACTAATGTCCGAGATAGTAACTCATCACCTTCAGTTTATTCTCAGTAGAAATATTTATAACAATACCTTTTCTTTTTTTTTTACAGGATTCTGAGCCACAACAAAATCCGAGTCCTGAGTAATGGATCCTTCTTTGGACTTTACTCTTTGGAGAAGCTGTGAGTGGCCTGCTCTTTATCATCTTTTATGAATGTTTTTAACTTCTTCAGATGCTACAATGTCATGTTTATTGTGTACATGAGATATACTTTATGCAACTATGTATGACCTCAAGCTAAAGCCTTTGTAGAAAATTGCAGATCAGTGAGATTTGAGCTGCTACATGCGGTCGTATCCAAAGATGGGCTTCTGTCCAGCAGGGAGGATGATACACTCAGACTGGCTATCATAAAGTGATGTTGAAAGGCTCATATAATTACACTTCAGGCCTTCATTATCAGGTGAGCCCCACTCCCCAGGTCAAGATAAGAGAGATCTTGGGAGGAGGTGCGTGTTGGCAGCTTTGCAGACTGTGTAGCCCTCCCTTTTACTATTGTAATCCATTCGTATGGAGTTTGAGAGAGACAATAGATCATTTCTGGGGGAAATGAATGAATGACATTTCTGATTACAAACAGGAAAGTAACCATAATGGCAAGTAGTTTTTAGCCCTACAATGGCTCTTTAGGTTGGTCAGTCAAACACTTTGGTTCAGAATGCAACATCTAAAAAAAATATGAGATGGATGGTTGTGAAATCTTTCCATGAATTCTGTGAAACTAGATGTGTTTTGTGCAACAGCAGAGAGGCAGTTTGCAGACTGCACGGAAGCTAAGGATAAAGTATGATCTTTGGTCGCCTTCTTGGTCGATTTACCGGCTACAGGCTCCTGTGATGCCCCTGTGGTGCCCCTGTGATGCCCCTGTGGTGCCCCTGTGGTGCCCCTGGGATGCTCCTGGGATGCCCCTGTGGTGCCCCTGTGGTGCCCCTGGGATGCTCCTGGGACGTGTGAATTACAGTACGGGTTTCCCACCAAGGTGTTGTTTTACAGAGCGTTCCAGTAAAGCTTTATAGCGTCCTGGTAGCTAACAACACACGTGGAGTTACTTCAGTCTGGGTACTGTAGTCTGCCAGACATACTTATTTTGTTAGAGAAGGGGTGGGTATGTTGAAGGGATATTAATTCCACATGCCACTCAGAGCTGCCACCCATGAAGCTAACAAGCCTCTCAAAAATGATCAAAAGAAACAAAACTATGCTCATTTGTTTCAGTTGTTAGCTTGTTAGTACCTACCTGCTGGAGATCACACCAGACTTGCCAGGCAATAACAAAAGCTGAATTTGCTTAAATTGATGTTTTTCTCTCCGGCATGTGAACACCATAGGTGAATTATTTCAAGGTCAACTTCTCTGCTCTTATGACAACTGTCTTGCACCAAAGATGTCAAAAAACAAATTATAGTAAGACGCTACACTAAGGCCCTGTGTTCGGAAGAATAATTGATAGTAAAAGTAAAGTCAAAGAAGGTCTCTTGCTTGAAGTAAAGATGTAAAACAAGGAGATGTTGCTTGTTTTTGTAAGTGCGGACAGGTTCGCCTGCAGAGCCTCGGGTTATTTTACTCGAGTAACCTGAGCCTGCCCGCTAACGGGCCCTTGTAGCTGCAGCAGTGATAAAACAAGCAGGGGGCACCAGGGTGGAGCTTTTCCTGCAGGCTTATAACTAAAAGACCTGCGAGAAATGACAGAACAGGCGGACAAACATCCCACTCACACACACACACACACACACACATATATACATACATGTGCTTCACGGAGGGAGATGTAGGCGTCTAGTGTGAGGAAAAGGACATAACTCATAAATCATGCAGGCCCCATTTCACTCCTCTGCCTTAACCTCTGCTGGCTCTCCATCACAGCGGTGGAGGTCTGCTCACCCACTCTGACGTCTGCAACCTTTAATTGAGCACTGCGCAGTTTATAATTACATCTAAGCCTATGGTTAAAATCACTGTCCTATATGAAGAATGATCCAATACAAAATGAGGGTTTGAGTGGAAGGGCTTGAAAGGATCAATACAGAAATCGGTGTCAGCCATAATTCCGGTTCAGGTTTAGATTTTGTCAATTCCGTGAGATCTCAGTCTTGTTTTGTCTTTTCAGCTCTTCAGGCCCTGTCATTGTTTCCAGTTTATCGTCTACATGTGCTTGTCATTCGGAGCAGTTGTGAGCAGTTACTCATATTATGTGGTCAGTGGTGTAATCAAAGGGCAGCCCCCTTCGGGCTGAGTAAACACATATCAAGGAATTACACTGCAGCTCTTCCCCTATGCGACAAGCATCAACACAGTCTGCTCCCTGACTGCACATGAAACATTCTCACTCTTGGCCCATCTCGGTTGTGACTCCCAAGTGTGTACTGAAACTCAGAGTGCGTTTCCTAGTATGGGCAACCTCGCTTCTTCTCCAGCAGTTTTTCTAAAGGGCCTGGTAACTCTCTCAGCAGACGCACACTCACACCCACACACTCACACCAGACATCTATTCAGAGTTGAATGCAGACTGATCGGCCGTTGTTAGCAGGAGAATACAGCTCCGGAGCAGGCCACCCTCCTCCAGGCCCCGGGACAGACAGTGCAGCAATCTACACAGTTAGCCCTTTCATTAGGACAAACCTCCTCAAAGCCACGATCGCCTTCATAACCTGCCAAACCACCCAAGTGCTAAGGAGCGATTTAGCCTTGTTTGTTTTTCCCCTCTTACCGTTTTTGTAGCTCTTTTTAAAAAAGGCTCGCCATCCAACAGCTACATTTGCGTCTTGGAATACCTCATTCTTTTCAGCTTTTGGGATGAAACACAAGTTGAATCATACCTTCCTTCTGCGCAGTGTGGGCTTTATGCAACGTAGGTCACACACGTATGTGGACACACCCTTCGCCCTGCGTCACTGTACTAGTGTACCTGTTTGAGCACCTCAACCTCTTTGCACGCCCTTCCTGATGGGTGCTGACGCCGGCCGCCCCTCTAACGAGACAGGAGCTTTATGAGTTGTGGACAGATCCCAGCAGCTTGTCCTGTCCTGATTTGAGGCGAGGTAATGAGAATAATGAGCAAAGAGAGGGTCAAGGCAGCCTGGCTCTTGTCCAACTGGGCCCCACTGCACCATGGGACACAGGACAGGCAGGCAGGGGCACAAGGGGCGCTCATTACCAGGTTTGCTCACCCCACCGGTTGAAAGGGAGCAGAGAGGAAGAGCACAGGGCAGCGATGATGATGAATGAGAGATCAGCGGGTCGCCTGCGCTGAACACGTCTGAAAGGCAACAGTGAGGCTTGTGGTTGGGACGGGAGGCTCACAGGTGTTGGCAGCATGGTGAACCTGACGTTGAGATGATCCCTACAGTACGAATCTACCTGACGTGACTACCCAGGAAATATATATATATATATATATATATATATATTTGTAATTATATAACAGCTTTATTTGAGGATTTGTTTTTGATAAAAAATAATTAAGGGCAGTTTGCACTGAAACCGGTGACCAAAGTCACAGCGGGCAACCAAACATGCAGATGTTTTCACTTGATAGGAACTGTTAAAAAAAATTCCAACACAGACCACTCAGTCTTTGCCTTCGCCTCCCTGAAACCAACCTTGAAATCGCCTCTGCCATTCTGAGCCGCTCGGGTTAGGAAGCGGTCCAACTTAAACAACTTTACCATCTGACACAGTGGAAGTGGAGCCAGGATGGCTAAAGATGGTATGGTGGCTGGAGGGAGAGACGGAGGGAGGGAGAGAAGGAAAGCACACTCCTGCAGTTTGTCTTATATAAATATGGGGTTGTTTTTCTTAGTGGTAGATTAACGTTATTTCCACACAGGCCAATTACCTTGATGAGTGGGAACACAGCAGAAGTGGGCAGTGTTATTGCAAGTGAAAACAGTGAAAAAGGTACACAGCAAGGATCCCTCCTTTTTTAGGCCATTCTGGGTAAGAAAAGGTTCAGATTGCAGCAGCCCACCATTCTGCAGAGAGCTGACGCCAGCTGTGGAAGTTTCACATGTGAGTCTTATTTTTCCTTCTCGTAGAAAAATGTACATTTGTGTTTGGAGATTTGCCTGCAATCACCCTTGAGTGGCCCACAGTCAGGCAACATTCAGCTAATGAGAGTGCATGACATTGAGGGGTGGAGCGGGTGAGGAAGGGGTTAAGCGTGCTGGAGAGTGGAAACAGAAAGAGGGGTGCTGCTGGAGTTGATAGACTCCAGATGTGTCTCTCAGATAAACTGAAGGAACGGGGTGTGTTTGTATTGCAAGCCTAGCTCAGTCATGGCTCTGGGGGTTTATTGAAACAGCGAGCGAGCCCCCTCATAAGCCCATTACCAAATTGTACACTTAAATGCCAATAACTCTCTCTCTCTCTCTCGCACTCTCATTCTGCAAACTTGATATGGTTTCAATGGCGTTTTTCCTCCAGAGGAACTTGAGCTTTCCCTGGACTTTACTTCCCCCCCCCCACTTCCGCTCGTGTTTCTTTTCTGTTTTATTTTTGCATCTCCCCTCTCCCAGCTCACAGGGTCTCTCGCTGTTCCTCCCCCTTCCCACTCCGTACATGCCGTAGTCCACCTCCTTGCTGAGAATTCCCTCATGGACTTGAGTCTTCCCTTTCATTGAAAATTTGAAAGAAAGGCGTTTGTTCCTGTTTCCTTCTCAGTTGTGCAATGTGTTCAACGTTCCAGTTTTAGGTCTAGTGACTTATTGGTAAAACAGAAACTGAAATGGGATTTGCTGCCTCTGACAGTCATCATTCATCTGACAAAAGTCCAATTAAAACCATAAACCTTCTTTGTTTCTGCCTGCTGTGCATGCTGGTAGATCTCTAGACAATTTACGGAGATGCCTACATGGGCATCGCCCCCCTTCGGACACTTGAAAAGCCATAACTGAAGTCAATAACTGTCCGTGGTTTCAAAGTTTTCCTTGGCACAATAATCTCCAGCTCCTCTAGCTGCAGACTATAGAAACATGTAATCAACTTTGGACTCTTTACACTGCAAATAAAAGTGTACATTGCTATTTCTGTGCCGTTAGGGCTATGGTTTATGTTCCTGTCAGTCATAAGCAGAGTCTGATCCATACAGTAATGGCCGTGGACGATCAGTTGCTGATTTTCCAGACTTGACAGGAAATCTTAAATGTCCAATGGTAATCCAAATAAAAGCTTATTAATAAATATAATAGGTTGTTTTTGCTTTTACCTCAATGGCTGCACAAAGCCATTGGTTTTCAGATGAACACAGATACAAAATGTTGATTAGGTAGCACCAATGCCGTAGAAACTTTTAAAAAAAAGGAGAAAGAAAATAATCTGGAGAAGGGGAAGCAAAGCAGGAAATTAGTGCAAAAACAAGAGCTTTGCAGATTCCGGTTTCCTGTTTTTAGGGGGAAGGCAGGAGTACGTTTGGGGCCAGTTTCACAGAGACCCCATTGTGAGCAAGTGTGTTGAGGGGAAGGGAGGTGGGGTCTGCCGGGCCATACACAGGGACGGTTTTGCTCAGTACTGAAACCCCTAACCCACCTGCCCCTCCCTACAGGGGAAAGCTAGCTAGTAAAATACAGAGAAAGAGGAAACTGTAAAAATAAACGAGCAAGGGCCTCTGCTAGAGACCAGACAGGAAATGACCGGCAGCACAAAAATGGTCTCCACCGACCTCCGTCAAGATCTAAGGTGCCAGTTATCCCGCCTTCATTTTATTCACAACTGACCTTTAATCCATTTAGAAACGTTTATATTCATTTCTGTCTCTAGGCAGTTGCTTTTATAAGTTTGCAACACTATATACATCGATATATATAGATAGATAGATATAGAATTGAAGTCTTAAAATTGGCACTGTAATGTCATTAAAAAAGACAGGAACAGGAAATTCTTGATTCCAGTCCAGCGATAATGAGTGGCAATTCCCTGGCTTCAATCATTTTCCCAGCTCCCCCAGGGTCCACGGCCTAAACAATGTCAGTGGAGCACTCCAGCCCCTGTCGCTGCGCTCCTGATAATGGAGCGCTCTACAGAACATGTCTTCATTATTACACTCTCCCTGGCCTGCAAGCACGTCGCTCCTCTCCAGCCTGCATGGAGCCCGAGTGCTCATCACATACACCCACAGAGAAATGACTCTTCAGAATGGCAGAGGACCAGGACCCATTGATCGGGGAGGAGTTTGTCGGGGGGGGGGGGGGGGGGGGGACATTCTTAACGGCAGCCGCTGGTGGCCCATCGGCAGCACACAATGGTCCCTTTTGGGTTGGAAGTGAGCTTGAGTCTGCGACGGCCACATCGCGCAGGCCGCACGTGGCCATGAGGGTAATCATTTACTGCAGTCCAGAGGTTATAAAGAATAATCCCCAAAAAAAGGAATGATAATGCGACAAAACGAAAAACTACACTGAAGATAAGCACGGTCTAATAGCTACATGTTGCAACTTTTAGCCTTCGGTATTTTCAGCCACAGAAAGCGTGAGGCTTTGAAGTATTTCTTGTCTCTGCTATTATTCTCTCTCTCGGTGACAGCTATTGTCATCAGTGTCGAGGCCACTGAGCTGTGAAGCTGTTGTCAGGGAGGGCGCTGTCTACCCCAGAGGGCACACAGACAAGTCATCGCCTGAGTATGACGCCTGCTGGAGCTACCGTACTGTTGGTCTGACATGTATCTGTGGCTGTGAGCCCGTTGTGAGGGGCTGCAGCACAGATTTGGCCTGGATTAGGGTGTTGGGCTAAGCGCTTGGCGAGTGCTTGAAATCCTGTTGACTCTGGTGAGCTCCTCCACATTCCCCAGCTTGGTGATAAGAGAGTGTATCAGAAGAAGGGGACTGCTGATCCTCTTCAGGCCCGATGCGCACAAAGCACTGCAACCTTTCAAACCGGGTGTGAAGGAGTAGACTGTAGGTAATAAAGATGTTTGATGTGTGATACTCCATTATTTATCGCTAGTTGATGGCTGGTTTTATCACACTTGGCAAAATATTTATGTTCAGAAAGCTTGAGGTACTTAAGAACGAGTCAATATCAGGCGCATGTGTAAAAGTGTGGGGCTCAATGAAATGAAGTCTCTGCAGTTCATTTAGGGATTATGCATGCATGCTTTAGCTTCCCGTAACTGTCCAGGCAAAGAGTGCAGTCCAATGTCATGCCTCTGATGAACAGCTAAATGCACCTGTGGATGCTTGTTTCTTAAAGTCATTCTTGTATTAATCAACATTTGACTGACTGATTATATTGCCTGATTTAATTTTTGTATTTACAATATATTGTGTAACAAAGGCAAACGCCCAATTAGAATAGAATCAGCAGCGTTTGAATGTAGAATTTCACCAATAAATAATAGGACAAGAGAAAAACATGCTTAATTCCAATAACCCCATCTTTTTGGAAATTAAGTTTGAAAGTGAGATTGTTATCTTGTAACCAAACCAGGATTTGTGGTTCATGCGTTCCTGCTTACTTGAAGGATTGTCTTAATTCCATTACAGTATACATTGAGGTCAGTGTAAAGGTGTAGGGTGTGTAGAGTGTGAAAAGGACAGACGGACAGGGAGAGAGGGAACGAGGAAATAGTGGGCGGTGCCTCATCGCTCATCGCTGCACTAATGAGCCCCGCGACACACTGACTACAAACTGATCAACAAATCCTCCACAGCTACTAATATGAAGAAACTACGCCTTCAGAGCAGGGCGCATAGCCACACAAATACTACTACACGTAGTGTGACATGGCCGCACACACACACACACACACACACATTAAAGAGTAGTATTGTTCTCTGTCAGACACACACACATTTGATTAATGAAATAAATATAGTTCCAAGCTGATTTTCTCTTCAGAATCATAGAAGTTGAAATTTCCTACTGTGAATTTGCAAAGTGACCTGGCATGCACTCAAAGAGCTGATCTTAGTTTTCCAAGGAAACTCACAACAGAACTGATAGCGTTTGCTCAATCTTTATAAGTTGTCTGCCAACTATAATCGAGATGTAAGCAATGGTTCAGCAAGTGTGTGACCAACAGCAAAAAAAACCTGATCTCTGGCTTCCACGCAGCGGAGAATAATTCTTTACTGGAAGGCATCTCATAAAATAATTTTCCTTCCCTATGATCAAAATAGCTCATCTCATGGAAAGCGGACAGCTCAATGGTTACAAGATGCCTGAGGTTCTACATGGTGTGAGGCAGCGTGGTTGAGAGCAGCAGTGACTGATCCTTTCGGTGGGAAAAAGGAGCAGAAAGTCCCCCAAGGTCTTCCCTTCTGCAGCGGCTTCTTGGGTTAAAGTGAATTAGACAAAAAGTCAGTCATGGCGTTGATGTTTTTAGAGCTCCTAGAAGGAAATCCTCATCTGTGATCGGTCCAGGCTTTTTTTATAGTGTAGGAACATGGATTGCATTCCAACAGCGGCTATGTCCTGTCTCCTGGTCTCTTTTAACCTCGCTATTCCTTCCTGGCCAATAAGGAAAAACGGCCAAATAGTCCAACACAAGGGTGTGGAGAAAAAGCAGCCAAAGCATTAAATGAAATCTTTAAAGTCAGGTTAATATATTAATATGCATTGTTTTGAATGGCCAATGATGATTTCAAACAATAGGAAAACCAGGATGTTTTATTTATAGTATTTTATTTTGTCGAGTACCTGCATCTTGCTAGCATCAGATGGGAAATACAGATGCAGAAATACCCAGCTGTGTCCCATGGAGGAGCCGTGTTTTAGAAATGTGTCTCCAGTCCAGTTAAACTTGAAGAAGCCTTGTCTTTAAGTGTTAAAAAAGAATATTTCAACATTTTGGTGAATAACTCGACACAAATGACAAAAGTCGGATGGGATGATAGATACCACTCTCTCTTTTTGAGTTTTGAGCTTCAGCCAGCAGTAGGTTAGCTTAGCTTTGCCTTAAGACTGGAACCCAGGGGCTCAAAATGGCAGTTAATCTATTATGGTTTTTGCATGTATGAAATAAACTAAATAAGACATGAAAATGACTGAGCTTTCAAAGTGCTGGTAGGAAGAGGAAGCCCACGCACTATTGATTTAGACACATCATCATCCCTACATGGATTTTCTCATCAAGTCTAATATGTTTTCTCTCCTCAGAGACCTCAAGCACAACTTAATCAGCACCATTGTGCCTGGAGCCTTCCATGGTCTTTCTGAGCTTCGGAAACTGTAAGTAGACATTAACATGATGCTGTTTCAGTGCCGCAAACATATCAACAGAGAAAAAGGGCTTAAAAATGATACATATTGTAGTTTAAATGTTTTATGATACACGCACCACTCACAGATATTATTGAAAGCGACAGACCCACATATCCCTTCACATCTTAAGCAGACACCGTTTTGGCAGCTCATGGCAGATGGCATCATTATGGTGTTATATTGAGCTCCTGTTGTTAGTGTGACAATAAGGGCTTCCTTCACTAAGCGTCTCTGCCGATCCTTGCCGATCTTGGCCACGCACTGTCTCTGGTCTCCTGCGAAAACCTCGGGGCGAGGCCGTTTCGGCTCACGCGCCATTGGAAGTGACGGGGCAGCCGCTCGGTCCCTGCGTCTTTGTGCAGATGTCTGGTTGTGGCGTGGGTCGCGCCGCGTGACTCCCCTTCCCTCCTCCCCCTACTTGTGTTTTCCCTGCAAGGTCTGGGGCTTTTCAAAACAAACAGGGGGAGATAAACACATGCTCTGGACAGCTCTCTACTGGGTAGTGTCAGAGGTGCAACAGAGCAGATCCCTCTCTGGCTGTGGCTATACATCACACTCGGAGGCGGACGACAGGACGGGGGGCCCTGCTTTTACCCCATCAGTGATAAACCTTTACTGTGTCCCATGGAGCAGGGATAAGAGAAAGTGTGCATGCTCATGTTTAATTGTCTTAACTTTCTAGCTGTGGAAAATCACTGTTTAATGTGTTTGAAAAAGAAGGAAGTCCTGCAACCCTAACCCGTTTTACCTTCTATGTTCGATATAAAGCGTTTGATCCGATATCATTAAAACAACATGGGCATTGAAAGAGTCAAGATATCACAATCTGTGACTGTGACGAGTCCTCCTGATTCCAAAATAACCCACACATTCCTTTGTCTTTTCTCACTTTAAGCGACCTGTCCAACAACCGCATTGGCTGTCTGACTGCAGACATGTTCCAGGGGTTAACCAATCTCACCAAACTGTAAGAGACACAACCCATGAAAATATTTTGTGTTAAATGTTTGTAAAAGCTGTGGAGTTCATATCAATGGGTTTCTGTGCTGCCAGGGACCTCTCTGATAACATCATCTCGACCATGGACCCAGGAGTGTTTCAGGAGCTGCCACTGCTCAAGCTTGTGTGAGTATAACAAGACAGTCGCCGCGCTATAACCACAACAAACTCACTCTCACAACATACCATTCCAATTATGAATGAAACAATAAATATTATTGACGAAAATATAGTTTATTTAGACTCAATGACTTCAAGTCCGAAGAAAAACAGAAGATTTGGAAAGCTGATTTATTTACGCTTCTGTTTTTGTATGTTTTCATTGTATTATTTTTAGATCAAAAACACATATTTCCTAGATAACCATAAAGTAAAGGAACAAAACATTTGGATCTGAAATGTTTATAGACTAACTTATAGTCTATAAACATTCCAGATCCGAACAATTTTTCATTTTTATAAACAGTGCTGCTAGTTTTTCAGTTAAACAGTAGTTTTAATTTAGAGCAGAAATAACGTATCTAATATAATAATATATGACATGTAACAGAAATAGTGTTGGAATGCCTGTAATTTGACTTTTGTTGTAACTTGAAGAATATGCAACAATCCATTGAGCATTTAAATAGTTGTCAACCACAGGTATTATATGTTAATCCTATAATGAAGAAATAACACTTCACCTGAGCCCAATGGATTAAAAATAAAGATAAATGATCCTCACTTCTCTCTGCAGGAACTTCAACTCAGCCTACCTGTCGTGTGACTGCGGGTTGCGTTGGGTCCCGGGGTTCTTTCGCAGCAGTTCAGCCCGTCTGGGGGACGAAACCCTGTGTGCCTATCCCAGGCACCTGAGGGGAAAGCCCCTGCGCGGACTAAGGGAAAGCCAGCTGAGCTGTGGTGAGTGCCTGGCTACAAAGAGGCATAAGAACGAGGCGGTTCGCCGCTTTGTTTCAGAGAACATTGGCTTGCGGACAATTAAATTACACTCGTATCAGCGCACAAGATCGTCCCAGTATGTCTAAGGATTACTACAGCAAATTGAATTCAAAGAGAGGAATCCCGGCCAGAATAAGAGAGACACATCGGTGAACTAATCCCCGGGGTTGAATTTTCGAATTTGTGCCGTCTGCATCCAATCGGTCTCAGAGCGGCAGACTCGTAATGGCTTCTGTGGAAACATTCGGCTGAGGTTGAGCAATGACAGAAAGCAGAATGAATAATGTAGAATGACTCTCTGTAACGGTCGTATCCCCGTCCTGTCCGACTATGTTGCTCAGACGGCCCCCTGGAGCTGCACACCCTGTCGCTGCTGCCGTCCCAGCGCCAGGTGGTCTTCAAAGGCGACCGGCTGCCCTTCCATTGCACCGCTGCCTTGGTGGACAAGATCACCACCTTACACTGGCGTCACAATGGTCGGCTGGTGACCTCTGACCCAGAGATGTCTGTCCAGCTGGAGAACAGTGTGCTGCACGACTGCACCTTCATCACCAGGTAAAGGAACTTTATTAGTTATTCAAGCGATCTCTCTTAATGTTTTACAACATTGGAGCATGTGGCGATAATGTGTTATAATAATGAGCTGTCTCTATCCTCTGCATCCAGTGAGCTTATTCTATTCAACGTACATGTGGAGGCCAAGGGAGAGTGGGAGTGTGTGGTTTCTACTGGGCGGGGAAATACGTCGCGCAGCGTTGAAATATTGGTGCTGGAGAACAGTGCCTCCTTCTGTCCAGAGGATAAAGTTGTCAACAACCGCGGGGAATTCAGGTTTGTCACACTTCAACTCGGTATTGGTACATGCGTGACGATCCAGCGGTCTTACTGTTCTACGGTATTAATCCTCAGGTGGCCCAGAACTCTGGCAGGCATCACCTCACATCAGTACTGCCTGCAGCTGCGTTACCCGTCCCTGTCTTTGGAAGGAGGTATCGAACAGAAAAAGGCCTCCAGACAATGTGACCGCTCTGGGAACTGGCAGGAGGCGGACTATTCAGAGTGTCACTACACCAATGGCATCACCCGTGTCCTACATACCTTCATCCTGGTCAGTGGTGCTTAAGTTTACTACATCACATGCCTCCTGTTCATTAGACAGCATGTATAACATTGTCCTTTTTTTATCTTTCTTGCATCACAGAGGCCCATCAATGCATCCAATGCACTCACCTCGGCTCATCAGGTGCGCACATACACCCTGGAGGCTGCAGGCTTCACTGACTCTGTGGATGTGTTGTATGTGGCGCAAATGATGGAGAGGTTCATGGAATACGTCAAACAGCTGCGAGAGGTGAGAAACATTGCATCCCGTGCAAATGCTATATTGCTTTACTATCCTTTTGTCTTCAAATTCCTGTGTGTGTGTGTGTGTGTGTGTGTTTGTTCCAGTTGTCAGAGGTGTTGGTCGAGATGGGTAGCAACGTGATGCAGGTGGACGACCAGATCCTCGCTCTCGCCCAGAGAGAAAAGAGAGCCTGCAGCTCCATAGTCTACTCCCTAGAGACCATGGCCTGGCCTCAGCTACACGGTCATGCTCAGGACTTCTCCATGGTAGGGACTGTCATAATACATTTTGTAACCTTTTTTTAAATTCTATCACATATTTTGTCTAAGGCATTGTAACTATAATATATATATATAATGGTGTTGCCACAGTAAAACAATGGGATGTCCAGAAAATGTATGAGAAAAAATGTGTTAACATATTCTATAGTTTGGATGACTGATAAGGAAATTGCTATATATATAAAATATTTACTATTTATATTTAATACGTGCAGGTGTCTAGAAACATTGTGATGGAGGCCCACTTCATCCGATCAGCCCACTTCACGGGCATAACCTGCACTGCTTATCAGCGTCGCGAAGAATTAACGGGCAGCCTGGGAGTGGACGGGTCAGAGTCCACTCACGAGCAGCAGCTTCGTTTTCGCTGCAGCACCGGTTCCCATAACACCTCCCTCAACAATTTCCCACTTAAGGTAAGGGGGGGACACGTTTGTGTGTCCATTTTTAGGTAGTAATACTGCATACTGTACCAACATCACATTTGCCTTCCCAGTAATCGAGATATGCTGGTGGATGTCAACAGGAATTACACAATGTACATGTGTTTTTTTTCTTCAGAATTCAGTAGCACTGGCCTCTGTGACTCTCCCTGCTACCCTGTTTCCTCCTGATGCTCCTGCGGACTGTAAGCTGCAGTTTGTAGCCTTCAGGACCGGCAGCTTTTTCCCTCTCTCTGGGAACTCAAGCAGCACCGGGGAACACTCTCGCCGACGTAGCGTCAACACTCCTGTCATATTCGTTGGCCTAGGTGAGAAAGCTTTTTTTTTTTGAAAACACCTTTGTTCAAAAATGCAATACCTTTTGTCATTGTTGTTAAAGACGGCCGTGTGAGAACGTCTTGGAATGTTTCAGTGTTACGACTATCTAGCGTAAATTATTGAAGCGGCAAGACACCGTTGATGTTCAGAGCAATTATTAGAATCGTAGAAACTCAAGTCCAGTTATGGTTTCTGTGGCAGACGGCTGCAGCAGATGGAACCTCTCAGAGCCCATCTGGGTTTCGCTGCGTCACTTGTCCCCTGGTACTGATGCTGTGGCAGCCCAGTGGAGCCTTGCGGCTCTCGAGAAACGAGGAAGCTGGAGTGACGAGGGGTGTCAGCTGGTCCACAGTGACAGCAGCACGTCCACAATGCGCTGCTCTGTGCTCAGCAACTATGCCGTGCTGCAGGTATGTTGCTCATTAGTATTTCATGTATTATTATTCCAGCGTCAACCAGGTTGAATTCATTCTGATTTTCTTTTCCAGGAGGTGCCCGACTTTCCCAACTCCACACCCATCTCTGGCAGGGTGCTCCACCCTGTGGTCTATGCCTGCACTGCATTGCTGCTCCTTTGCCTCTTCACCATCATCATCACACACATACTGCACCACAGGTTTGGCAGTTTATTTTAAGAAAGTGATATTTTGCAGCTATTTGTTCTTCTTTTCCTCATTATTTAGCTCTGTGCCCTTACAGCACCATTCACTTATCAAGAAAAAGCTGGCACACGTTACTGAATACCTGCTTTCACATCGCCATGACGACAGCCATCTACGCAGGAGGCATAAGCCTGACCAGCTACCCAGTGGTTTGCCAAGCAGTAAGTATTCATTTTAAACAGCAGAACGCATACTAGCAGTCTGTTTAAGTATGTGTTAAGCCTGGCGTCTTACCTGACTGTGAAATGCGACAGGTGGGCATCGCCCTGCACTATTCCTCGCTGTCGACCCTGCTGTGGATTGGGGTCAGTGCCAGGGTCCTTTACAAAGAAGCTGTGTGGAGAATACCACGGCTACCGGAGGGAGAGCCTCCTGCTCCACCTACTCAGCGACCTATGCTCAGGTCAGTGAGCAAGCCATAACTCACCTTCACCCACATCCTGTACTATGAGATTGTTGTTTGCTGTCAATATGGTTTATGTTTTAGACAGATGCGGGTGCACTTCTGCATGGCCACCCACAGCGTGCACCATCAAAGTGGGTCATTGTGCCCAACAACTAAAGTCTCTCTGTTTTTGAGAAAAAAAACGTCTAGGGACATAAGAGAGTATTGCTGTGAGGCAAAAGAAAAGCTACACGCCGGTATGAAGAGTGGGGGGAGGGGAGGAATGTATGAAGCCAATATAACCGAAGCAGAGGGGTCGTTCTAAATCTGAGCACTATGATTCAAGGGGCTGCACAGTCTTACTACATATCCCGTTCTATTTCTCCTCCCCCTGTGATCCTGAAGCTGGGATCATACACTGACCTTGCTGACCCTGCCGCTACCCCTTTGTTGCCCACTCAGTCACATGGGATCAGGCCACAATAAATCACAGGCTTCTGGAGCCTATCCGGACCCTTGTAACAATCTTCCCACTGTGAAAGTGAGGGATCACACAGCTTTTTTTATATTATAAATAATCGGGGAGACATAAAAACAGAAAAAGGAAAATTACAAAGACGGGCAGACTTTGTGGCAGCCCAAGGTCACATAGCACCCTATGGCACAAACAATCACTGCTCTTTCTTTCTCGAACTTCAGCTTGGAACTTTTGTTTGATATATGTTCTCTATTCTTGATTATTTAAGGTTCTATTTGATAGCCGGTGGAGTTCCTCTTATCATTTGTGGAATAACTGCAGCTGTCAATGTCAACAATTACGGCGACAACAGCCTTTAGTAAGTGCTGCTCCTTTTTTTTTGTCTTGAGCCATTCGGCCCTTGACTTTGTGTTGTTTGTGCTGCTGACATGAATATATTTCTGTATGCTATGTTGAACACAGAGACGTGTCCTTGTTTTGCCCTGACCTTCCTGACTCCTTTTTCTGCCTCTTGCAGCTGCTGGCTGGTATGGCGCCCCAGTCTGGGGTCGTTCTTTGTCCCCGCGGGCCTCGTGCTGTTGGTGACCTGGATGTATTTCCTGTGCACTGTGTTTCGCCTGAGGCACCGTGTGGCCAAAGAATGCACAGGAACCACCCTGTCCACTCCTGTGACTGAACGCCAGCCTGCGCTGGCAGGAAGCACGAGCCTCCTCTCCACAGACTCGGCGGTGGGACCAATGAACCCTGTTGCCGTGCCGGAGGACCAGTACTCTCTCAAGACACAGTTCTTAGTGCTGGTGGCAACACATTTCCTGTTTGTGGTTCTGTGGTGTTGTGGCGCCATGGCAATGTGGCTGACGGGACACACCAGCTTGTTGTTCAGCTGTCTCTACGGAATTGCTGCCACAGTTCTGGGGGTGTTTCTGGTCGTGCACCACTGCTTTCGACGCCTGGACGTGCAGGCCTCATGGATGGCGTGTTGCCCTCGCCGCTCCCATCCTTTGTCCACTTATACGCACGCCTGCACGGCGGGGAGCGGGGTGCAGACCTCTGAGCAGGGATCGCAACTTTTCATCAACTGCCATCCACCTCCTGACTCTCATAACTCATCAGCTCCGTCATCATCCACGCCAAGTGCAATCAGCAGTGTGGGCCCCGGGCCCTGCAAGCTCACCAACCTGTTGCAGGCGGCACAAGAAAGCCCAAACAACACTACGCGTGCGCCTGTCGGTAACAACACCAGCACCAGTGCCGACAACACCGCCAAGCCAACGAACAATGTCCTGCTCACTGTTAATTCTGCGGCGCCATTGCATCCTCATAGGAGGAAAGTGATCAGCAGAACTAAACAAGGAAGCAGCCAGTATCATCACCGGAGTGAGGGAAGAGGTCACTATCGTCTCAAAGCTCTAAGGACTGGTGGTGGTGGGGGCAGCCTGGGAGCATTGGGACCCACTGGTTTAGAGCACCACAGTTCTCATAAACAGGCCACCAGTGAGAATGGCAGCATACGGCATAGCCTCTCAGAGAACCAGGCCAGCCCGCTAGCCAACGGGAAGCGCCTCGGGCAGTCCGTGCCGACCAGCCCCTCAGAGGGAAGTGACGGGGGAAGCAGCGGAAGTCGCAAACCTTTCCCGTTGCTGCCTTCCATGGCCAGCAGAGCGGCTATGCACGGGGCTCAGAGACGCTGCGCCAGTAGAGACAATTTGAAGCTGGAGCGAGACACTAAGCGCTGCTCCTACCCTTTGAACAGTGCCACCACCATGGTGCCCGGCGCCGCTGCCCCAAATGGCACCGTCAAAAAGTCAGGGCTCGAGCTGGAACAGGACATGAGTGGCACGGACAAATCCCAGAGCTCTGTTGGAATGAAGAGTGGTTTGTGGAAAAGTGAAACCACAGTGTAACGTATACTTATATGTGAACTTCTATGCATGGCCTTAATGGACAAAAAGGATTGGGTTGTGTTTTAACGGTCTCTTGATTATAATAATTATATAATTTAAGATATAAAATCATTAAGGCATCCAGGACGGTAAACTGGTACTTTTTGCCTCTGTAGCAGTGCAAGAGTTTGCTGTGAAATGGTTAGACAATGAGGCAGTTTTTTTCTACTGTCATTTTGAAAAATAAGAGGCTCATTCAGCTTGAATCATTTCACAAAGTATAAGATATCTCTGGAATTGGCATATGATGTTGATTTTGGATGTCTAATGAACAGCTTTACTGTATTAGTTGTGATTTTTCTATGCATATCAACTATAGCATGAAATGGAGTAAAAACTCATCTAGTTCCAAAGTACAGCACAGTATATGCATTTAATCTGTGGACAACCTTCCACTCTTTTTTGTTTGCTCCAAGTAATTGTTTGTTTGGGTTCATACATGTTTTTGTATGTGCTGTGTGTGTGTGTGTGTGTGTGTGTGTGTGTGTGTGTGTGTGTGTGTGTGTGTGTGTGTGTGTGTGTCTGCATGCGTACGTATGTATGCATAAACAATAGTCGAGTAATTGCATGACTGTGGCTGTAAAGAATCTCAGTGAATTAAAAAAACGTTGGAGACTTTTGAATATATATGCTGGGGCATTTCTTTTGTCTTTGCTAAGCTCCCAGCACTCAAACAGCTACAAATAGATTCAGAAGGAATAAAAAACTTTATTCAATATTCAATTCCAGCTGAAGTCATTTTCTGGTGTAATACAGGAATGAGTGCCCCCTCCTGGGTGGCAGAGAAACGTGTTATCATTGCGAGACAAATCTCAATAAATGTTTTTCAATGACAAATAACTAATACTAACAAACAGTAATCAGTCACACCATTATTTATTCACAGGTGTTGATATTCAAAGTATCTCAATGAATTTCCACAATATACTAACCAAAAAACATCACAGCATGCAGATCATAACTTATTGACATTGTTGCCTTCACATTTGAGTAGAATTACAAAATCCACACTCTACTTCTGCTAATCAATTTGATTCCCTTGCAATACAGGAAATTACATTGGACAGAAAATAGTGTTTCTCAATGCAGCTCACCGTCACTGTTTTTTTCCCCATTGTTCTTTATGAGGAAGTATCCATGAAATAATTTTACTGTGCTAATGTATGTCTGTTGAGCATATATTCTGTGTGCTGTGCAGTGTCGATGATGATGATGAGTGTCGAGGATGTATTCAGTACGTACACATGAAAATTATCATGACTTCGAGAGTCTTTTCCTGTGAATGACTCAGTATAAATGTTGATGTAATTGTGTTGAGGTAACTAACGCATCTTGAGTAATTGATCTTATATCTTGCACACTTGCTTTAGTATATGTTCTATCTATAACTGAACATTCTACTAAAACATTGAGTCTGAGGAGTGTAGTCTACTTTTTCACATCGCACATGCCTACAAAGAAAATATGTAAAATATATAATAATATTCAAATTTCTAATATTTTGCCTCAACTTCAGCCCCAGTTCTGTGCAATTACCAAAAGGAATACTGCTTGATTTCGGTGTGGTCTTCAGCATCTTGATGATGTCCTGGGATACAGATCAAGATGGAGATACTAGTGTTAGTTAGTGCGAGACGACATTATTTCTTGAAAATCTATAGGTCTGCTTTTAATTTCCTAATGTTATTTAATTTCTTAAACGGTACATATTAGACCAAATCTGGCTTTATTGCAGTAATATTGTTGAAGAACCAACCAACAAACAATTTTCGTCCAAAAAAACAAAGGGATGAAAAGAAGTTGTGAGGCCATTCTCTATCCTTTGAGCGAACGAAAACAAACTGACTCATGATCAGTTGACTTTTTAACAGTGCGCCACATAGCAACGCCCTCCTCCACCGTCCAATAGGCGACGAACTTGAAAAACGGACGGAAATATTAGCGAATCAGGCAGCACAATGAAGAGTATGGGTGGGACCTCTCAACATCAGGGAAGTGAGGCTTTTTACAATCCAAAGGGCAAAACAATTTAAAAAAAAATATGAAAGCCTCTCAAGGAAATTAGTGCCACTTCCTGGTTGGCCGGTGGTAACGCCAAGCTGGTTAATTTAGTGTCAACTATAGGGTTGTTGGAGTCTCGGAGATCGCGTTACGACGAGGAGGGACACGTTCAGTATTACGACACCCACCTGAGCTTCCTGAACCGAAGTGAGGCTCGGTCACTTAAGCTCACAGCTGCAGCGGACGGCGGGAGGTAGACGAGAGTGCAGCGAAAGGCTTTCCAACAGCCCGCCGTAGTAAACTCTTAATAAAAACCACTCGGATTCACTTTTGGTTGAGCTTCGCGGGCTTCCGGCGATGTCTCTCGCCGACCCGAGCACGCAGTGGTTCCCCACGAGCGTCCAGGTAACGGTCCACCAGGCTCGGAACCTGCGTGCCAAGGGGAAACATGGCACCAACGACGCCTACGCCATCATGCAGGTGGCCAAAGACAAGTTTTCCACCTCCGTGGCTGAGAAAAGTGCCGAGCCGGTGTGGAAAGAAGAGGCTTCGTTCGATCTGCCGCTCTTCCATCCGGGCAACGGGGACCGGTGTACGCTGTACGTCATCGCGATGCACCGTGCTCAGGTGGGCCTCGACAAGTTCCTGGGCCAAGCCGTGGTCAACCTGCTGGATCTGCACGACGACAGCGCTCGCAAAAAGACTGCGTAAGTGGCCTGACCCGTTTACGACTCCCTCGCGGGGAGTTGTAATGTGACGTGAGCCGACAAGTCTCCACTGGTTCAGGAGAACAAAGTACTTAACAGCCAGCTTCAACCTCAGGTCTTGTTTGTTTGTTTGTTTTTCACTGCAAGGGACTCTCTCAGACACACCCGGTCTAATTCCACTTACTTGTATCACTATCAGTCAATATACTGTAGAGCATAATTAAACTGCATTCGCAAATTAAATAGGTGGGTAAACAGACACCTGTCCTGCCGCTTCCCAAACACATCTTTAGGCTTTAAGTTAAACATTTATAAAACTTTTAACAGCTCTTGTGGCCTTACCACATAGTAATGTCAAATATAAAACACAACGAGTTCTTTACAGCAAGCAGGGATCAAGTTTTGTCTTTTTTCGTACAGCCAATATGTCTTTGAAACGTAGAGGAGCCTTATCCATCCATTGTTCATTTTAAAATGACCATTGCTAGTTTTGTTCATCTAAACAAGCCAAGTGTAAATTCAGAGATGAGTAGAGAACAAAACAACAATGCAGTCTTTTAATGACACGTTTGACTTGATATACAGAACACGAAGAACACAGTTACCTGTAAACTTTAACCTGAAAGGGATGACGATGCGATGGAGCGTCTCTAACCTTCTCCCTGTTATCAGGATTGTTTTAACAGAAAACTATGGAGATTATGGGTAAACAGACCAAGATAATCCTAATCTCAGCACTGTCCTGTCTTTTCTCTCCACTTTTGGCCCTTGACCTTTTTCTCTCTCATAAATTAGTGTGAAGTCATCTTTTTGACTGTCAGTTGGCATTTCACATCGCTGCTGTCTTTCTTGCACATTCCTCAGGGCTATTTACCGGCTTTCTTCTCTAATGCGTTCACTCACACCCATATATGACATGTGGTTTGACGTAGCACGGGGTGGGACAGGAAAACAACGTTTTAAGTTAAATGTGGATGCACACACCCTTTTTACGTAAGAGCATTTTCAAAGATAGAGGCGCTTTGATGTGTTCTCTGAGTTCCAAATGCAAGGCTTTAGTGACACGTGACATAGTTTTGTTCCCACTCGGCACTACTTTGATACAGCGCTGGTGTGACCTCATATCTGAAATGTTATCTTGGGTTTGCTCAGTGAGAATAAGCCACTTAAACTGCAAAGTTCATTCTATGAGCTGTCCCGCCCGAGTGAGAGCCTCCTTCAGCCTCCCTCCGTCTCCTTTAAGATCCGAGGTGCAGCGTATCATGTGCCGTGAAGCTCGTGGTGTCTGATTACAATCCCGCTTGCCTGTCCTGTCGATGAAGGCCGTGACTTTGAGGACTTTTTTGTCCTGCTGAAGGGGCGCTTTCCCGTTACCGAACAGAATACAGTGTATTGGAGAAGAACATGGTGCATACTGTGTAGTATGAGAACAGGAGTCCTGGATTCTCACAAATCAACACACTTGATTGCTCACTTTAGGTTTTGTGTAACTGGGTTTAAAAGGATTTTTGAGTGGATTTTATTGTATTTTCATAAATTGTCCCCATTAAAAGATAATTACAATATTGATCAACCAAAGGCTTATTTACTCGATCAATTTTTACAGTTCGGAGCCATGTACTTGCATGTCTTCATCAATGAATGTTGTAGGATTTTAAAAAACATTAGATCACAGCACATTAGATATCTTTCAACGAGGTTTATGTCTCCGGTCTAGATACTGAGTTACATATTGGACACCAACGCAAGGCTCAAGTTATTGTTTCTCTTGAGACACATGAGCCGTATCGTTTATTTTGTAAACAAAGCAGAGCAGTGGAACTGCAATATCTCCCATAGCGTTTTTTTTTTCTTCCTTTTTTGCCCTTCAGGGAATAGAAGTATCATACAATATGATCTTAAATGTGTTTCTGCCTTATCTATACATTATTTTAAAGATTTGATATAACCTTTTGAAATGCAATTACCTGTCAGTGTGAGGTGTCAGTGAGTATTAAAATCAGATATTATCAGGGATAATCACTATTTTACAGTATTTTACACTTTATTTTATAGGCTTGACTCCACTCGCATGACACACGCTCGCTCCTGTTAATCATTAAACGTGAAAAGAGAAGTGCCCTTGACAATTAACTGAGGAACCTGTCTAGCAGGACTCTGAGAAAGTGTATTGTATACGGCTGTATTTCTATGCAAATAACCCAACATGTACACCCTGCCGCCTGCCAATAGCTGTAATGATGCATTGTCTCCATACAGCCAGCCATGTGTCATTCTCTGCTGTGAAAGACGTCGTCAAGACAAGAATAGCCTCTTTTTTGGCGTGAGAACGTGTGATCCTGTCCTTGTGGTGAGGTCTAGTTAGCGATTGTTTGACTTGGCATGCTTGGTTTAGGGCGGGAAATGAGAAATGTTTAAACTAGGCTGGGTGTGACTTTCAATGACTCATCTCGTACTGGACAGCACCTCCCTGCATGTCTGAAAGCGTTTGAGGAATGTTGATTCCCTCCCGTGCTTGTTTGCTGACTGACGATTCGCTGTGGAGGACACTAGAACGAAAGCTGCAGGCGGTAAACTCCTCGTGAACTTCAGATATCCGTCTGGTTAATGCAAAGGCATGTCTTGTACTTGGATTCCGTGACGGCTGTCTTCACTCTGCCTCGCATGTGAGAAGGGGCCCACATCCTATTCTTCAAAATGATCAAAGAGGAAATCATACAGTGACCTAAAGGTTCTTTCTTCACAGTTTTTAACAAACATTTCTCGCTACTGAGTACATTTTTTACTATTTTCTTCACACACGACCCAACGAAGGTCATTGCACACTGTGGATGAATTTTCAGTGGGAGCAGAGCTACAGGGAGGCGCAGCTTCACATCAGTAAACCACACACACACACACACTGGTAAAACAGTGAAATAACATAACAATTGTGATGGAGATGAAAATCTTATGTTTGCACTTAAGAAATAAAAATACAATAAATAAATCCAGCTGAACTGGTGTGACATTCTATATATGTTACTTACAGTGTTCCAGATTTTTCACTTTTCTGCCCAGTTGTTTGTTACCATTTGTCAATAGACTGTAAGCACCGGAGCTGGAAGGTTCTGCTGTGGAGAGGCTTAGTATAAGGTTTACTTGTACATTCAGCATCAGGGTTAGGCTTTAATTGCACAAGCATAACGTGGCAGAATGTAATGGCACTAATTTGGTGGTTTTAGAACCGTCTCATCTTTCCCCAGCAATCAGTTAGTGCTGTTCCTGTTTAACACGGAGGGCGTGAGGAGTGAGCCTTGACAACTGTAATTGTACGGTAATCTGTGCCCTGTGTTTGGTATTTTACTTTGAACACCCACTTATCCGACTCAGGTCAATTTTGAAGAGTTTGGGATCAGCTGTTTTTTTCTTAACCGTTGTGCATCACAAGGGACATTTTTATTATATTGATATTTTTGTGTTGATGCATACGGTACTATGTGAGTTATTATTTTTTGGGGTATTGTGGAAACTTGTCCCGCTATTAGTATAAACTGCGCCAAAATGCAGACACAAATATCATATAAAGACATGTAATATAATTTATTATTGATTATTATTTTAAAATGTATATAGTTGCTATTTACTTGTATATCATCAACTCAAACAGTTCTGATTTAAGCGGTTAATAAAGCATAAAATGCAATTTTTTTTAATCTTTTCAAAACATGGTATTACCATCTCAAACTGTTACTTAAAGGGTTAACATTCTTAAATGAAAACATTTGGTAGTCATTTTCAGAACTATGTTGAAAAATAAAGCATAAATAGTAATGTGGATAGTAATAATATTAATGTTAAATATATTTATAGCAGTTTTCGTAGATTTTTTTTTTTCTCAAACATAACATATAATCCCCCAAAGAAAAATCCATGCAGAATTTAGTGAGTGGAAATCAATTGCCTATATGAGGGGCATAATGTAAACCTGTTTGGCAAAAATGTATGCAGTTGGGGTGGGACGGATTTATAATGTATAAAATGTGAAAAAGCTTATTTGTTGCCCGGAAAATTCCAATGATGTTGCAAAAAATCTTTAATATCTGATTTGTTCTTGCTGTCATTCGCAGCTGGCACCAGCTAGTGGACAAGAGTGGAAAACAGGACAAGGAGCGAGGCGAGGTGCTGCTAGATATCCAATTCATGAGAAACAACATGTCAGCTAGCATGTTGGATCTCTCCATGCAGGACAAACCGCGCTCCCGCATCTCCAAGCTGAAGGACAAAGTCCGTGGGAAGAAAAAGGATGGCTTCTCTGACTCCGCCTCAGCCATCGTTCCCTCCACCACGGTGCTCACAGACAGCGACGGCGAGGCCGACGCGCGGTCACTCAACCAGTCCGGGGGAGTGAAAAAGAAATCCAAGCTCAAAACCCTCTTTGCTCCCAAATCAAACTTGCAGCGTAACGTCTCGCAGTCCATGTCCACGCTGGGGACCCTTCCAGAGAAGAATTCGTCTCTCAGTGGCAGCCGCTCATCGGGCCTCAACGTGGACTCCCCCGACGGTAACCTCCTCTGTTTGGACCGTGGCGGTTGTTTTTAACCTCCGCAGCGTGGTTAAAGTTAAATAATAATAATAATTATTGCTTCCTTCTCTCCCCTCCCACAGTTAAAAAGAAATTCAAATTCCTTGGACACAAGCGAACGGGCAGCTCTGACAGCAAGCAGTCCCTGGGCGCTTTCTCCCTCTTGGGTCGCTCCAAGCAGAGCAACAGTGACCAGAACAACCTGTGCGTCAACGGCAGCCACGTCTACGCCGAGGAGACGGACCCCCACGGAGGGTCTACCCTCAGTCTGAACAGCTCAGGCAAGGGATCCGTGGACGATGTCCGCAAGCACCTGCCGGAGGTCTCGGTGGATCCCTTTGGGAGTGCGCCCGTTCCCTCCAACCGGCGTGGGTCTACAGATAGGGCTGTGCTGGAGCAACAGCGTCACCAAGAGCAGCAGCAGCAGCAGCAGCGGCAGGAAGAGGAAAAAAGGCAGGCGGAAGAGGCCAAGCGCATAGCCGAGGCCCGGAGGCTGCAGGAAGAAGAGGAGCGCAGACAACAAGGGGAACAGGAGAAGAAGAGACGCCTCCTTGAAGATGAGTTGAAGAAAAAGAAACAGAGGGAGGAGGAGGAGGAGGCGGCAGCAGCAGAGCGTCGGAGGCTCGAGGAGGTGAAACGACAACAACAGGAGGAGGCCTCCATGAGCGACAGGCTGTCGTCTCTGTTTGGAATAATCCGAAAAAAGGAGGAGAAAAAAGAGGAGCCGCCCACTGCAACTCCCAACATCAACCCAGGAGATCCTGATAAACCGGTCAGCACTCCGTTTGAGGACATTGATATTGGCATTGACAATGGAAAACCAGCCGATCATCAGAAATCCAGCGGCAACCCACAAACCCCCTCGGCCTCGCTCTTCCTCAACCGCACTGCCAAAGTGTCTGCAGTCAAACCCAGGTAGGTCTTCTCCAGTTACTCTACACTGACGTTACGCAAAGAGGGGAACTGTAATGTCGCTGCTATGACACTGGGGCTGCTGTTGGTGACTTGTAGGGACATTATTCTGAGAATCGCATTACTGGAGTTTGGATAGCGCCATCACCAGGACTGCAAGTGCAACTGCACGTGCTATAGCCCCGCCCACTGCTGCAAACCCGTCAAGCTCTTTCCTACTATTGAATCTGCCACTGCACTCCCTGACTACATTTCAGAGAGAAGCAGACAGAGGGGTCCACAATATGTATTTGGAGGATATTTTTAAGTTTAAATATGCAGAAAAATCAGTAAAAAACAAATAATAAAGATATCATTATAGGAGTGAACCGCTTGGCAAAAGATGCAGAAGACGATAAGATTCAGGATAAACAATGGTCCTCTTAATCTATTCACTGTCACAATTACTAAAAAAGCCAAGGCCGTATGTGTAGTTTTTTTTTAATTGTCTAATTTCCACCATGCGCATGTAAGAAGCACACGTCAATTTCAAATGTAATTTAAGAAAGCCCAAACTCTTGCATCACACTTAGTACAACAAGCTTTTTTTCCCCCTTGTGTTTGACTTCAATGACCAAAACTCAGCTGACGGACCAGTTCGACCTGTTTGCTCTCCGTGCAGCTGAGAATCTGGGTGTGGCTTGGGTCTTACGGTGTTGGTGGAACGGGTTGTAGACCAACGGCTCATAAGGAGAGCCTGACTCGCAGGCTTAAAGGCGTCTGCAGTGATTGCAAATGAGTTTTGCTTCCTCGTGTTTTTGTGTGCTGGATCTGTTATTCTTGAGTCGGAATGGTAAGGGGCTTGTCCTGTCATTGATTATTGCCGTTGTAGCAGTTATCGTTGTTTTCAAAAAGTTTGCTAGATGGAAGTTAGCCTTAGGCACATTTTGATGCCATGTTGGAATAAGTAGTTTAGTAATTGAGTTATTTTGTAGCCGAAATGCATTCTGTCGCCATGTTTTACAGTAAAAGATGTAAGATAACATGACTATTACTATTTCTTTCTGTTGGTTGGCCAGTAGGATTACACAGTGGATAATTTCATGAACATCTGTCATAATTAGGAGTATCCTTTAGAAAGTACTTGAGACTATAGGAGCTAAAATATATGCAGTTTGACTTGGGAATTTAATAGTTTTTGTTGCCATGGGAGATGCTAGTCAACGTGGTGATGGGTCGTGCATTGCTGGATATGACTTTAGTTGATTGTGATGGTCACACTGACCTGTAGGCCTTGTTTTCACTCCTTGGCAGATATACTCCATCTCTGGAGTCCGAACCTGCTGACTGCCAGACCCCCAGTCAGCTGTGTCCTTCCCCAGCCGTCTCTGAATCCACCCCCTCTAGCGTCCCGTCTCCCTCCTCCGACACTTTCTCCACTCTCCACTCATTCTTGGCTCCGAAAAACATAAATCAAAGCCCGTCCGGTTCTTCTCTCGGCAGCGTAGAGGATTTATCTACAGGATCCGAACAATCTTCACCGATGGCGGATAAGAAAAGAACAGCCCCTGTGCCACACTCATACAGAGCACATGCGGGCCAAAATGGCAGAAAAACTGCTTCAGTTGGAGAGATCGTGAACCCTTCTTATGTAGAGAGAGACGAACCAGACAAGACTGCGTCTCCACCACTTCCTGATTATGACACCCTATTTCCTCAAAAGAGACACGGGGTGCAAGGGCACACCAGATGGGACCATATAATCGCTGAAGTCAATCAGAAACACAGGGTCTTTTCGGAGATGAGCGTGGACGGCCCAGAGGAGGATGAACCCAGTGTTACCGTTCCACACCCACAGGAGAGTCCTGCTGTGAGGCTTTATCAGACACACTCTCAGCCGACCAAACCCGGATCATCCAGAAAAGTCACAGCCCCAACTCCCCCTAAAGTAGTCGCGACCCCGGACCCTCGATCGGTGGCAGATTCCATTCAAACACACGGCCAGAATGCTCCCGAGCAATGGAGGTCCAACCTGCCAGCAGCCTCGGCACCCGTGAGCACGAGCAGAGAAAGTCTCCCGCCGATATCCAGGGATGCAACGAAGAGGGCGCTGCTTCCGTCCGTCGGAGACATGCGTTCACCCAGATCAGCGAGCCAAATGGAAACGGCGACCCCTCATGATGAAAGAGAAGTCAAGGTCAGCGTGGACAAAGAGGCTCCCACGGCCAAACCCCGGCAGAGGGCTAGTGGCAAAGAGGCAGTGCAGCAAGAAGACTCTGCCGTGACGCCAGCCGTCTCGGACAAATATATCGACAATGGTTCGGGTACGAGGGGCGGGGCGGAGTTTGACCCGTTCCCCAGTACTGAGCTTCTCTCCAAAGACCCATGGGCCCAGCCGAAGACCAACCAAGAGGCAGATCCATTTTCTAGGGTACAAAAAGAGCAGAGAGTAGGAGATTGGCTAATGAATCCAGACAGCCATGATGACCTTTTTAGTCACGAGAAACAGGCCGATGCATTTGCTGATTCAGATCAGGTCAGTCCAGTTTTCCAAAGAAGGAATTCACAGAGACCGAGTCTTCCTTTCACAACTCATTCTGATGGTAAGACTTCCACGTCTCTGAAAGAGCCCGAATACAAGGAGGAAACGACCTTAGCAACACCGACTACTGAAGTCCTCTCTGCGAGAGGCGCCAGGAACAGGGCCATCGCAGCGACGCCCTCGGCTGACGTGAGAACACAAAGTGACCTTAATGGAAGCAAAGATCCATTTGGAGCTGAGCCCTTTATTTCTACGCCGACCTCCTCGGAACCCCTCCATGTGGTCATGGAGGAGGTGGAGCCAGCATCTCCTTCAGAAGGGTTGTCCGCGGGAAAGGCGCCTTTGCGGGCATGGGTCTCGCCCTCGGATGTTCAGCCCGTCAGTGCTCAGAGTAGCAATGGAGGCGGGCTAGCCTTAACTCAACGCAGGTGAGATGAAAAGGGCAATTTTTTTAGCAAGAATGCGTTTGTGGAGTGTTTATGTAGACGTGGCTTATGGGCCTCCTTGCTGGTGATTGGGGAAGCAGATACGGTGTTGAGATTTGCCGCGGGGGAAAACTATTTTTGAAAGCTTGTGGTTTCGAGGCAACAGTCTACATTTTGACTTTCAATGTGAACATTGCACTCCGATCCGAATGGAATGATGTGGAAAACGAAATAGCCCCGCATACTTCCTGAGATTTCTGAGGGCATTGCGGTAATCAAAGTGCTTTTATTTGCAGGCCTCATCCTGTGAAGCCCATGAGCTCAGAGAGCCAGCATCCAATCAGCACCACCGCTGCGAAAGAGACAAAGGTCCGTGAGAGCACGCCACGGAAGGTTCAGGTACAGACCGACTGACCGAATCGGGGACTAGTTTGTTTAAACATAGTATTGTATTTAACCGATGTTTCGAATGCTCACACATTGAATTTGCTTCTCCTCCCTCGGCTCCAGGTGGCGAACTCGGTGGACAGCGGCCCCTTCACCCAGCTGACGCAGGAGGAGCTGATCACTCTGGTGGTGAGGCAGCAAGCCGACCTGTCCAAGAAGGACTCCAAGATTGTTGAGCTGGAGGAGTACATCGACAACCTGCTGGTACGCGTCATAGACGAGCAGCCCGCCATCCTGCAGTCTCTCAACTCTGGCAAACCGGCGTGAGGTAACGCCCGCCGGCGCAGTTGTGCTTGTTGTGCGTTTTTTACTGTTGTCACTGTGCTGAGGGACGCAATTTCAACAAGGGCCTTGGAGCATGTGCACTTTCTTAGTTTCAGGGGGGAATTTGTTTGAGAATGTGGAAATTTGTAATAATATTTAGTAACTATCCAACTTTTTCAGTACCGATAGCTGTGCTTTGGGTATTGGCTGAATGGCGAATGTTAAATTAATCAGCTGCCTCACTGTGACGAGGTGACGGAGGTTATTCTTTTATGTGTGAGGCAACACTGGGCTTGACTTAAACAGCTTTCCTGAATACATTCATATACTTGTACTGAATTGCTATTTATTAAACTCATGGTACCCAATATCAGGCCTGTTGTCACAGATCCAGCTATTTGAGTCCGTATTGGACCGATATCTGATATCGGTATCAGTGCCTCTTTAATAACAAGCAAGTAAAACATCTTTGTATATACAAACAAATGTATTTGTTTTGACACTATAGTACTGGAATTCGTTTTAAAAAGAATTGTCACATGAAAATCTATTCAGCATTTATAGTATACCATACTTGATGAAATTTGGGTGTGGCTTTAGTCAAAAAATTTGAGACTTGTTAAACAGGGCTTGGAGTAATTTATTTAAGAGCAATGAATAATGATGTACATAGCCTTAAACAAGCATCCAAAAATTAAGATTAAGCTTGTTTTATAATAAGGGCACATTGACTTTTACCACTGAAATCTTATTTCTTTTTGTTTTTGTTGAACCTTTTGATTGGAAAGTTTTTTTTTTTTTTAACCATTGATTTAAAAACATTCCTACATCTTTTAACTCGCCACAATTGAATGTCAGACGGTCGTCCAGTCCGTGAAAACATATTGGGCCTATTTTTCTTCAAAGTGGTGTTCTTTAGAAAACCAGCAATAAGAAAATGAGCAAGCAGCTGCTATGTATCGTCCATAGATGAGATGCGCAACAGCAGGTATAGCGTTTCTTTTTTCTCTTATGTGATTTGATATGAAGCCTATGCACATTGTTTAAAATATTATGCAAGTAATAGTGCAGAATCAAACTATTCTAATAATAACGGGAGATTTTGATCACTGTGTGTCTTTCTTAAGGGAAAACCAAGATAAGTATAACCAACTAGCCTTGTCTTTGTATTTGAACTACACTAATACATAAACATCTATGCCACTTGGCAGCATTTCTAGCAATATTAATCTTGAATGTAGACCCGTGCCTTCAAAACGTTGTGATGAGTTGTGTGTCTGATTAGATGGATGGTACGTTGTTGGCTACGTCTCTTGTACCGGAGTGAGAGCTCAAGGAATGATGCAATACTACGTGATAATACTACAGTTCTGAATGAAGTGACTCTGTGCAAAAATGTATTTTATTTTAAATAAAGACACTAATTATTCCACCATGCTCTTTGTATCTGCTAGTTCTTACAATTATTGTTTGGTACAATGCCTTCATAATTCATTTAAATATGAATGTACATAATTGTGATTTTAGCACTCAAACAAGCTACATATTGCATCGACAACTGCAATGTCCTAAATTAAATATACAAGATACAAGAATAATAACAACAATGTGATGTTTTATTGTACTTAATAGTGGCTCAGGCCACAAGAAGTGTAGAAACAGATTAACATGCTGCTGGTTTAGGTATTTTCATCATTGACAATAACAATATAGGTTGTGGTGAAATGAGAATATCGTTTTTTCCAAGAAAGAGGCCTGATGTAAAAAAAAAAAAAAAAAATGGGCAAGTGAATTAATACCCAAAAGGGAGGCTACTCAATATTTTACAGTACAAACACACCTACCAGTCGACAGTCTGGGCTCACAGGAGAACACCAAGTGTACACAGCAATGGATCGTCATTGGGCTTTTCAAAAGGTTGAGCAAAGACTGTTGTGGCTCTAGAGGAAGCTGCATGCAATCTCATATATTGTAACTTGAAGCAACCCTGGTTGCCCCTGACAACTGCAACTTTGACAATCAAGTGAAGAGCGAAGTAAGCTCTGCAGCCTGCTGTTAATCTCTGCTGGAGGCAAGCTTGATGTAGCAGTTCCACCTCAGAAACTCCAAGCTGATCGGGGTTGAGCTGCATTGTGGGTAATGTAGTCGCATGTTTTATGTGTGGGTAAAAAAAAAAAAAAAAAAATCAACTCTTAATGCTACATTGATAATATTTTTTTTCAAAGTGTCCATCGAGAGTCTCCCATCAATAGAGGAGGGCTGTGCTGAGTTGGCGAGGTACTCTCAGCGTATTGGCTTAGCCGAGAGTACCTCCAAAAAAACAACGCGCTTCACAAAACCACGCTGGCGGTCGCACAGTTATTGGCCGAGATGCCGATCCGCCGGCGGCACGTGAACATCTTGCGCAGCTCTGCGCGGAAGCGGTCGTGCAGCCAGGCGTAGAGGAAAGGGTTGCAGCACGAGGAGCTCATCGCGCACAGGTGACAGAGCAGCTGGATGAGCAGAAAGTACCGCTTGTCAATCAAGTCGATGTCGATGTCGCGCAGCACGTTGAACACGCTGATCGGCATCCAGCAGACGCCAAACGCCGCCACCACCAGGCTCACCAGCCGGAAGGTCTTGCGCTTGCGCGCGCGCTGGGCCTCCACCTGGCTCTCGGTGTGGTGGCCGGGCACGACGCAGTTGCGCAGTTTGACGGAGATGCACAGGTAGGAGATGCAGAGCGCCGACAGGGGCAGCACGTAAGTGATGAAGAGCGTGCTGTACGCGTAGGCCAGCCTCTCCCTCTCCTGGCCCATCCAGAACTCCTCGCAGATGGTGAAGCCCTCGTTCTTAAACTCCACATGGTAAGTGTGAGCAACAGCCGGAGCCACCAGACCGCAGGACAGCAGCCAGATGCCGGACAGAAGGTATGTGCACGCCAACACAGAGATGCGCTTTTTCAGAGGATGAACTGTGGCATAGTATCTGTGGAGAGACAGGGAAGAGATTGGTCTGCTTTTGTTTCCCCACAGTTAGATAGGACCGTCCTTATTAAGCTCTTGGGATACATAAAAAAAAAAAAACGTCATTCAAGTCATCGCTGGTGTTTAAGCACCAGCATCAGCAATCACCATTGGCAACACAAGAAGACATGACAATAAATCACTTTCACAGAGGTTTCACAAAAATTCTAATCCAATCCAGCTCTTCCCCTGTATCCATGGTGAACGGACAAAGCAGGGTCCGGGGTTTCTAGCGCACAACTTGGTGTGAAGAGAACTAACTTCAGCCTCGACCAATAGAAGAAATTATGCATCATGTTCTATCCTTCAGCCGGAAAACTCAAACAATAAGGTTTTTACACAATATCGTTGTCGAGCTGTGGTTTAGTGTGAGTGGGTGAATAATAATAAACAGCTTCTTATTCTTACTTTACATTAGATAGTTTACCCACATCTTCTTTATATTAACTCTTGAGTATGTAAACTATGTAAAAAGATTTTTTCAGAGCTGGCAAACAAATCCACTGGATTCAGGGGCTTTCAATTAATTTAATCTGCCACTGCAATTTTGAGCCAGAAGAGATAACGGCACTCATGTTGAGTAACTGTGCAACCCATCATCTTTTTATTTATATAACCAGATGGATATGAATGAAACGCCTCAAGTTGAAAAAGCCCTGTGCTGCATTGACATGAAATGCCGGTGAATGATTTCCACAGTCCCCACCTGTCCACGCCGATGGCCGTGAGGGTGAAGACCGACACGTAGACCGTCACGGGCTGGATGAGGTACACCAGGTAGCACGCGTAGCGGCCAAAAACCCAACCGCGCGGGTTGAAGGCGTACGCCAGCGTGAAGGGGACACACGTGGCACACATCAGCATGTCCGAGAAGGCCAGGTTCCCAATGAAAAAGTTGGTGACGTTGTGCATCTTGCGGGTGCGGCATATGACGTAGAGGAGCAGGTAGTTGCCCAGGACGCCCACCAGAGCCACCAGAGTGTAGCAGGGAATGATAAGCAGCTTGAAGGACTGCAACAGCTCCACGCCCACGAACTGGTGGCTGCGCTCGGTGGAGCCGTTCTGCAGCGCCACCTCAAAGACTCGAGCACTGGCGTTACCGCTGGCTTCCTGCGTCACGCGCGGGGGAGTGAGCTCGGCTGCCCAGCCGCTGCCTGTGCCTTCCATTCCAAAGGGGCCAAATGCTAACCTTGGAGGAGGGGGGGGGGGGGGGGGAATCATGAATTATGATGAAAAAAAAGTGCACCGCACATCACTGTCAAGCCAAGGACGAACTGTGTGGCGGATGAACATCCATTCTACCGTCATATTGCCAACTGCGGTTCTGTGTACAAATTCTGGTCGCAGTTTATGACTCCTGTCTTTGTGATGGCACAATTATTCATTCTATAGCTGCAAATGGAAAAGCACGTACTCACTAAATGATGAGTTCAAAGTCTTACTTTTGTTTTGCCGTAGACATTGTCTGTTACTGAAATTCTGCTTGGTGACTCACACCATGCGCTATTATCCATGCACTCTGCACAGCTTCTGTGCAGCTTTTATGTGCACAGGTGGTAGAGTCACCAATTTACATTGATTCAATGCAATGATTTTTAGCTCAGCTTGGGACAAATAAAGGACATATTGTGGCAATGAGAATAAGAAAGACATGGTGCATAAATATTGAGCTGAGGGATAATGGATTCTCTTTGAAGTGAAACATCAACAACCTGTTGCATTTCGATTTGATGAGACTTTGTGAGAATTGACAAAAAACAACAAAATTCCCCCAAAATGGGCCTTTTACGATTTAGCTGGCAGAAAATCTAAATTCTTATTTTTAAAGGTAAAGAAGAGGCATTAAAATAATGATCTCAAGGCAATTATGATTTAATTAAATCTACGAGGATTGATTAATTGTTACGTTATAAAACCATTTTGTTTCTTGTCTGTAACAACCGACTTAGTTTACAGCTTTACAGAAGTGATCCTATTGTCTCTTTATATGTCCCCTCGGATATTAATCAAAACGTAACGATGATTGAGATGTGAATCAGATATTAAAGCATCGTTCAATTACGATACATCATGATATTAATGCTGCGCAATTACAGCTTAATAGTCCTGAATGAATGAATTGTAATGATTCTAAAACAATGCGCTATATGTAACGTAATATGTTACGCATGCGGAGAAATGAATAACTTTATAATTTGGTCATCAACTCTGCAAAGCAGAATAAATCGATATATCAAAGACATTTAAAAAAAACTTATTTGAACAACCGTCAAGGCGTTGCAAATATTCACTGTGGTTGGTTTCTCAAAAAGATAAACAGACCTGGAACGATGCGATGCGATCCACGGAAAAGTCTCTGTTGGAGCCTTTTGAACTGAAATGATCCAGAATTTGTTTGCATCATTTCCATATTTCTCAACTCAAACATTTGCTGCAATGACCTCTATCTAGGCTCTACATAACGTACTTGGTTTTTTGTAAAACAAGCTCACCTACCGTGTGCCGGTGCAACGTTCAGATGCAGAATGCGATTGCGGCAAAGAGAAAAACGCGCAGTTCCTGTGCGCCTGTGGCACCTCGGAGCTGCTCCTCCGGAAGAGATGCGCGCCTCTCACACAGATGATCGCTGCACGTGGGTTTATGAGCAGCGACCCGTCATGCATCGGTATTGACATGAATGGTGGTGATGACGTGTGCGGCGGTGTTGGTTAAGTGCGATCAACAAGTGGCTGACGGTTCTCTCTCTCTAATATCTGCCTTTAAACCGCACGTGCGCAGACATTTTAGGGGGCAGGTGCTCAAACTAAAACAAAAGGGCACCCATCGCAAAATATTCATGAAATTATAAATACTAATAATAAAAATAAACAAATAAAACATTTTCCCTGTCATTCTGCTTTTGGAGTCTCTATTGTCATTATGCTGCAAATTTTGTAAATGAGATTTTCTTTTTCTGACAGAGCTGAAGCATAAGCCGCATTAATTATAATACACCTCACCAGAGTGTTTTCCAGCTCAACTTGAGACCTACCTTTCATTTCAATAATTGAATTAAATTATACCAAACTGGTAAACCGTAAAACTGCCTTTGAATGATGTGTCTGTCTGCCTGTCTGTATCTCTCTCTCTCTTCCTTTAACATGACGAATGTCAGTAAACAGCTGGACAAGGCTTTGAAATCACGGATTTCGTGAGTTGTTTATTTTCTAGGAAAGTAATGTTTTCAGCGGCGCTAATGTTGTGGTTAATTTATCACTAAACAACATGGGAGCATTGCACAAACATGGTTCATTACCTGTGTGGCTGATGCTGCAGCTGCTTGGCGCTCAGCACTGCACGAGCACTAAGAGGAGGAGGAGGAGGAGGGGGTAAATTCTCACAAGAACTCAAATAAATGCCGGTGAGATATCAAAACACATTTGGGGGGAATTGATGACAGTCATTTTTATTCTTACGTATTGGTCGATGATGAAAAAAATGGGTTCCAGCAGAAGGGGCCCTTTTCTCCTCCAGGGCAAAAGGGCTAACCCTGTGCATATGTGCCTGCTGATGACTGAAGGAGCTTCTGATGTGGAAGAGATACCACATCATACTAACATAGTTTCTGTTTTTTTCCCCTTCATTTGATATGTTATTTCACTTTATATTCTTCACTATGGAGTAGTTCACAATCTATAAACATCATTATAATGATTTTTGTCCTACTAAGAGATGCAGAGGGACCTTTCTAAGATCAGGTGATAGCTGTGCCCATCACCATGCCCAATAGGTCCCATACTGCTATCTGAGCTCATGGCCACGGCCGCTCTAATGTTTGAACCATCATCCCTCGTCTACAAATATTTGTAAAAGCGGCAGAGGGGCAGACTGATAAGGATGTGACGTGACCTGATGTCTGGATGTTGAGTGGCCTTTGTGAGGAAGACAATTGAGGCTGTAGCTCAGGAAGGCCTGGTTTCATTTGTGCAAACTGACTCTCAGTTTCACCTAAACGAGTCAGGCCATAACCATCCCGGCTATATACCGCCATGATTCGGAATCAATACCCTTGGAGCCGAAAGAGCAGGCCTGTTAAAGGAGATGTGGCATTCACAGTGGAAGTTGTGCTCAGTGTGTCCGTGCCTTCGCCACATTCATTTAGAGCTACACAAGCTTTATTGTTATCAGTAGAGTTTAACTCTCCTCACTCATCCTCCAGCATGCAGCCAATCACAGGGCTGAGTCTGCAGGACTGTTAGACGGAAGGAAGTCAGCTCTTTTTCTCTGGAAGACGCTAAAACACAGATCAACTGAAAGTTCAACATGGCAACCACAGATGGATTTGCAACTGGGATTCAAATGTTTTTGAGTCTGACTCAAAGATGTTTGTGTAAAGGAAATTGTAAATGTTATGTGATTTGGAAAGCACCAGCACAGGAAACTATTCATCTCCCGACCCTTCTAGACCACAGAACTCTTTTATGAGCACAGCTTCTGTTCATTTTATAACCTCGACATTATTGGTAGAAAATGTTTTTCTTCAAAACGAAATAAATATGATCCAAGAAAAGTACAGATCAGAAATGACTGTTCATGCTTTTCTTTCAGTTTTGCTTTTTCATCAAGGTCGACATCTTGTATATTTTATGCGAAAAACCATGTAATGAATCGATGGAACAGCTCACGTGGTTGTCTCCCTGTCTCTCGAGCATCACAACATACTCAAAGTAGCTTATAGTGGGCGAGAGGATAGCAGAAAGCTTCCAACCTCAAAAAACCTCAAATGACCTCAATGTCTCCGATCTGGAGCACGTGGACAAAACATGTGGAATCGAAAGATTTTCCAAAAGCGATCAAGCGTGGCATCCGCTTCAGAAGGATCATGGTCACAAAATGGTTGACTGTCCAGTTCACTAAGACACTTCACCAAATAGCTGCGAGGCCACAGCAGCACACAGTAGCATTAGAACCTAGCACAGAATGTCCTGAGCTCCTTAGAGACGGTGCTTTGAAGGAGCTTATTATAAAGGGCAAACACGCAGTGAGAGAAAACAAAGGAAGAGGATGATCTAATGTGTCTGTGCAGAGAGCTTCAGCGTTGGATGATTCAACCTTCACAGCCTGTGTTTTAGGGGATAAAGATGTACGTGAATCATGTGGTATATTCTGTAAATCTGACTTAGCGTAGCCATATCATTTCATCATGCCACCTGCCAATCATTGATTGAGTCTAGTGGTTTATAAAGCTTAGAGGCCAACCCATTAAGACACCTTGATTCACTTACTCTTCTATTCAGTTTAAAAATAGTCTTTAGGTATAGACATATCTTTCCCATACTCTACTTATACTACTATGCCCAGTCTTGTTTGTGGTGTAAATGTGATTTATTGGTTAGCTGTTTGTGGAAGGCTAGCAAAGCATTTCTCCAATTACTTCAGATGTTTTGGAGACTAGGTAACTTTGTATGCAGGGATAACAGTATTTGGTACATTTAGATGCATAGAAACAACTTATAACAAACTTGAAAACTGTGAGTGAGTATTTTCAACACTGTCGAAACACGTAAATACACTCGGATGCCAATTAGATCTAATGGATCAGACTGTGTAATGCTAGATCATCACTGTTGTTTATAGGTCACTAAATTGAAAAGAGAGATCACACTGCCTACATTAAATACTTTGTGGCAATTTGTCTCTCAGATCTACGCCTCATCTGGTGTAATAATGGCATATCTCTTCAATGATAAAAGGTTAGGAAGTTTGTTACATAAAAGCTGTGTGTTTTTCTTAAAAGCATGCATGACAGAGAAGGGGATTACTCTTTTTTTTTCTTCATTTTTTTTCATTTGGAAATGCTTCTCAGTTGAAAGGAAATGTTGCTAAACCCATTATTCTGCATTAAAAATCCCAAACTAATCAAAAACATTTTAAGAAGAATAATTACTGTGAACTTAAACTCCTGCAGAATCGAGTATTACTTTTCCAATAAAAAAAAATCTTGTTTTCTATTTTGATCATTGATATGAAGGTAGGTATTGAAAGTGCAGTCCTTCAGAGACACCTGGTAGATGAGAATACTTTTTTTATGAGGCAATAAAAAGTGTAGTGACTTTAGCAAATATCCAACATCATTTGTAAGCCACTGAGGGGCCAACGCCAGCGTGTTCATGATACTGTCCAGTCTGCTGTATCTTTTTTTATCCATTTATTACGGTCGACATGGTCACCATGACATTAAATCAGCCGTGTTCTATTTTACTTATGCCAACCAATCTGAGCATGCTGGTCACACCAACAAGGTACAGGACACCACGCAATTGATTTGGACACATTTCCTGACAAACATCAGTTTGAATCAGAATATCGATATAACATCAATATTTCCTAGCCCTACCTTTGATAACTGGATGTAATCAGGAACTGAGAGACATCAAACATACATTTTGACAAGAAGCTTGAATGTTCATTGCGCCAGTCAACGTTGATTAGTTTAGAACACATCAGCATATTAATCCTCTTCCCATACGAGCTACAACAGACAGAACAGACAGAAAACCAATCACAAATGATAAATAACATCATAAAATGCGATTTAAGACGTGCATGACAACAGAAAGAGGCTAAATCGATAAACCACATCCGAACTTGTTGATTAAAAAATCCTACTGCTGTTGGAACAATACGCTTTCTGTCACTCACTGAATGAGCTTCTGAGTCTATTGAAAACACACTGTAATGGATGCCCTTCAACCTAGTTGCATTATGAAAGCAGGGGAAATCTGCTGTGTACGCAGCATGGGTTTCAATATATATATATATATATATATATATATATATATATTTATATATCTTCTGTGACGGCTGTAACCAGTGAATGCTTTCACTGTAACGGTTTCCGATGGGTATGTTCAGACCATCACAAGTAAGAATATTGATCCCATTCTAATATCATAGGTGCACTGTCTAAGACATGGACAGAATTTCCCAAACATTTAAAAATGGAACTCAATGTATTAACAAATATTGAAATGCTACAAGCCCCGCCCCTTCCGTAGTTGTAATACTTTGTACACCGAGACGAGATAGTCAATCAGGGCAGCATGGCGAAGGTCTGGTTAATTTCCCGCTTCTGCCAGTTTTGATTTCAATATCCACTGCAGACCGAAGCCACACATGGAAATCAAAAGACAGCAGAATTATCTAGACGGTCTCTCAGAGTTTTAACAGTTTGATCTGGTTTTGCCTTCTTGCTAAGTCGGGCGATGGTGGTGCATGGAGTAGTGTGGTGCGCTGGGAACCGCAAGGTTGGTAGTTCGGATCCTGGTTGCTCCATGTGCCATGTCGAAGTGTCCCTGAGCAAGACACCCAACCCCTAATTGCTCCCCAGGCAAAATGTAATGCATGGGTTATAATGCAATGTAAGTCGCTCTGGATAAAAGCGTCAGCTAAATGACGTGTAATGTAATAAAGAAAGGTCCTTTTTGTGTGTATTTTACATTTATGTTTTGCTTTATGTGCTGCTGCCTCTCGTTCACTTCTCCCTTAATTTAATGCAGGACCTCTTGATGAGCTTTCATTAAAGTTCTGCTAAAGGACTGTTAATAGCACTTCATTCGGTTGTAATATGTTTCCCTGAAAGTAACCATTTTGATTCCTATTACGTGGCTGGTTTATTCAAATAATGTTTGTTTGGAAATGAGCGGTGATTATTTTAAACAGAGGAGAGTCTTTTCATAAGTTGCTTTAAACATGGCCCGTCGTGCCTTAAGTATACTGTGGTGAACCCACGGTGTGAGCAGCCTGCTGGTAAAAGCTTACATAATTGTATATTCAAGAGGAATCATGTAGTACATATGCTACTCAGTGGCGGCTGGTGAATTTTATTGTAGGGGGGCCTAAATAAAGATTTTTTTTCACATACAAACGAAGCATTCCGGTGCATTCTGACAAAATAATAAAGACAAAATAGAACATCTTACAAAGGCAAATGGGGCCAAGGAAAAAGTGTTTCCTTAATTTATTTGCCTTGTAGAGTTTAGCAAGATTAAGTGCAAATACATCAATAGAAATTGGGAATTATACACAAGTTAACATTCTAACAAGTTAACAGAATGTGATTCTAAGTAGCTACTTGATCGAAAATATCCCCACCCCCCTCGCTCTCTTTGCCCCAAATCCTCATTGAAAATGCATTGAAAGTTTTAACATGAGAGTCAACGGGAGAATGCTTGGGCAATTTTCCACGTCAATGAATTCGCCCCGAGAGAGGCGGGACCATTTGAAACCTGACCTGAATCTGACGAATCTGATTGGACAATGACAGATAATATGTGTAGAACACTGAAAACTACTTTTGCTGTGATAGAATTTGTTGAACCCCCCCCCTTTCTCCCAGTTGGTGGGGCGTTGCCCAAATCGCCCCTATACACCATCCGACCGCTGATGCTACTGATTAAGTATGTGGCGTGTTGCAATGATTTGTTGCTGTAGGTATGTGCTTATGCTATGGCTCTCCAGGGAAACAAATAAGGGTTTATTAAAACTTTATACATATAAAAAGTGTTGCATGTGCACCATACTTCAAATCAAATTATTTTCTTGAGTCCACATCAGTACACACTCCAAGTGAGAGCTAGATCAGATGAGCCCGTTAAGATAAGGACACTTGCTCCGTTGCTTCATAGTTGAATAGATCACACCTCTGTCATTAAAAGGCAGGTGTGGTTCAATAAGCAATCATGGACTGGTATACATATTTCCTCCAACATTTACTTTGCGTTAGCTGAACCTAAGAACCTGGTGATCTTGAAACGATGACACATGAGAGGTTTGATTTAAGTGAGAATTTCCGACGGACTCAAAGGCCTTTTAGCACTGATTATAGCGCTTGGGCAGAAGGGACACAGTCAGTACGAAGTGGTGACGGCCAGATGAATGGACTCGACGATATTGTCCAGGTTGCGGCTGTTGATTGCACTCACATTTAGGCAGCCACCGGGGAGCAGATACACATGTCTCTTCCTAGACAAAAAGTCTACCTGCTCACCTGAAACACAACAAGAACTATTATAACAGCACATCCGTTTTTATGGTACCATGGCCTAACTGCAACTTTAGCAAAGTTACAGAAGCTGCATGTTATATTGTACGGACTAAAGTCCGACATGGCACAAAGTGTGCGGTTACTTACCGTTCAGGCCTGTAAAACAGTAGAGTCCGCCTTGCTGAGTCAGATGGTCCCAACAACCCGGAGTTCCCAGAAGCCTCAGCCTTTCTCTCAAAATTTCCCTGATCAGCATACATCTCTCCACAATGCGCTTTACCTCCTCCTTCCTGGGGATCAGAAGGATTGGTAATAAAATAATATAATATAATCTAATTCATGCTTTGCAAAAGACAAAAGATCCAATGAGCAACAAGCGCCGTTTTAAAATGAAAGATTTCATCACCAGTTCAACTGGCAATCCACGCCTGTGGGAACAGATGGTTCCCAGACAGTCCAGCCATCGCTATAGATTAAAATGGATCGTTACTCACCATTCAACGAGATGGGCAGGGTTACTGAGGACCGTGGCAACAATGTGTGCCCCACCTGCGGATGGCTGGGCCCAGAGCAGCCTCACTATTTTGGCGGCTTGAGACTCCATGGGAAACAGGAGGGATTTCTGCTTCAAGACGCACAGAAGGTGCCCGACAGCCTCACCTTGTGAAAGGGAGTAAAAGATGAGTCAGGAACAAACAACCTGTTGCAGCAGTGATCATGTAATGTTCCACACACCCTGTTTCCAATGGGTCTGCACCAGAAGACTTGGTTGACGGGACACTTTTGACAATAGATTAGAGCACATTGTTCTGGGCAAAGGGTTGTTCACCAAGTGTCACAGAAACAGGGTCAGGTGGGTGGTTAGGATGATCACTTTAAGAGCTTACCTCTTTCTAAATCTTCGAACTGAAAGGCAACTGTGACCCGTGGAAAACCACGCAAACATTTTCTGCCATTCTGTGCTTTCTTTTAGCACTCGGGCAGCCCGGGGATGTTCAGATATCTCATCACAGCTCCGGCTCATTTTCGGCCCGTGGCCACACGGAGAAGCAGACACATCGTTGAACTCAGAGATATTCCTAACGCCACTTACTCACCATATAGCCCGAAGCAGTGGGAGAACGACTGAGCACAGAGGAGCTCCATCCCCTGGGACGCACAGTACTGAAGAGGCCAGACCCCCCGCTCCAGGTCCCCGTAGCAGAGGGCCTGAGGTGGCAGCAAGAAAAAAGGGAAAAGCCTACGCCCCTGTTGGAAGAGTGACGAGACAGCGAGTGACGTAAGTAGGACTGAGGAGCAACTCCTTTTTTTGACCATTTTTGTTAGAGTTTGTGAAATGGACACGTCTGTTACCATGATGACATTTGCAATCTGAGCCCATTGGTTCTGAGAGAGCGCAGCTCCGGTAGGATAGTGGGCAGATGCTGACAGAACAACAACACTTTGCTCAGGAGCCTCCGCCAGGTCCTCCAGAAGCTTCTCCAAACAAATGCAACGCCTCTTGTGGTCCCAGTAATAATACTCACGGATATCTTGGATGCCTGCTGCCTGGAAGATACCGGCCAATGAGTCTGACAAAACATTATATTTATATTAGAGAACAGAATAGACCTAAAGCACTACACACTCCTCAACATCAATGCTACTCCATCGGGTCATTTTAGTATGGAGCCACTCATCTTTGATGGTTCATTTATTTTGAAAATAGCTTTATATAAGTGTTTTCTACCTATACGAGTATGTTGCTATGGGTACTCGCCTGTGTCCCTTGTTAACCCATTATTCATTCACTTGCGGCATACATATGAGATTATAATTTGACATGCTTTCGCAATCACCACACTGGGATTATTAGCCACATGCATGGTGTAATTTAGGTCTTAAGAGCTAATCAACCTTCTCCAAGAGCAGGGGAGGGGGATTTTACCATCGCACGGGGAAGACAGGTAGACAGGCCCACACCAAACGGCAGGGGCAGCATACCAGTGTCTCAGGAGCTCAGCTCCGAGACGAACTGCAGCGGTAAAACCAGGAGTTTGGACACCCATCACCTGAAAGAAAATTCACTAAACACCATCAGTTGAGTTGTAATTACGACTAATGCAAAAACTTTCTATTTATTGCACAATGCAAATTGATTGGATATTTAATTACAGGCTCTTGCTTAATGTTTTCTGCTTGCTTGAGTAAGTAATACCATCTTAACTACAATAAGTCACAGTGTTTGTGAACAGCTGATATTACCCGATCCTCCACTACAGCTCGGGAGCTCTTCCCTAAAGCGACCTCCGTGCCTCTTCTTATGAATTCTCTCACACCAAGAGAGGAGGGATACCCCGGACGAGAAGTGGGATCAGCGCTTTGCTGTTGTTTTATTTTTTGAACCAGACACAGTTCAAAGGTCTTCCCTTCCTCGCTGTAGCACTCTGTGGAAGACAGTTACTGCAAACGTGTTTTTGTCCGACAAGAAACTGTCGCAACATGTCAAAAATGATTTGCCAAAAAACGAGTCCTGTTGAGTAACTTGACAACGCAATATTTCTGAATAATCATCAGTCCAACTATCAACACAAACATAAGCAAAAGTCACAATGAAGGTGTTTTTTTTTTCTTTACACATCCTTGATGTACAAGCAGACTTACCTCTCCCTGCCAGGTAAGCCTTCCTGGTGTGAGTGTCTTTCTTAAAGGCAAACATCAGCCTTGTTTCAGCACTGCCTGCTGGGGTCTGTGTGTTGCTAAACACAGAGAGGTTATCTCCTGGGTCTCCATTTTGCTTGACCACTTTATCACTGCAGCGGCTGCCGGGTGTGCTCATCTTGAAGCCAGCAAGGCAAATCAGCCCACAAGCCGTGAGCCTTTTGTTTGGGCACTGTTGCCAAGCTACCGCACGTAATTTGATGCTGTCACCCCGGCAACGATGATGGATGCGTTCATCGCTACCTAATTTGTGGGTCTGTTGAGTTTACTTTTTTCCATCACAGTGTGGTATCGGTAAATAGACTAGAGAACATCAAAGGATGAGTTTTCAGGTGAAGACGAGTCCATTGAGAAATGTGTTGGCTTCTGTCTTTAAAACGGACATCCAATCAACTCAGAGAACTCGGTCTGCTACTCATTAGAGTGTTTTGGTGGTTGTGCAGAAGCCCTTTAGCTCTGCACGTTATCAAAGAACCAATAACTTGGACAGTCAGTCAAGGAGTATTGTGTTGCAGGTTCATTTAGTATGTTTAGAATCAACACGGGCTCGACATTTTATTTTTCTTTGATTGGTTTCTCTTTTTACGCCTTCTAGAATGTTTAGAGCTCAAACTTGCCTGGAGATTGTTGAATTATAGTTCCTTTGTAATCTAGATTCCAGTTTAGTATATGCATAGTATATTCTGTATGTGCTGGTGTGAAAGATTGCACTTAGATACCATTAAAAAGATACATCCGGACAGCGGAATGCTCTTTAGGCAATAACAAAAGACCGCAGAGTTCTGGGAAATAAATCTGTTCTTCCGGAAAATCTCACATTTATGGCTACCAGAATCAAACAATCTTCTTGCAGCTACGATGCGGAAAAGGTTCTGTCGTTCACATTATGAATCTGGTAGTCACAAACTTGCACTAGATGGCAGTAGATGGCTAGTTAGTCATGTCAATTAGCTGACCGGGACTAATTTTAGCAAGATTAATCAACATTTTCTCATGCTGTGATAGGTTTTTTTCATCTTTCCTTTAAGATGATAGGTACAGAACGGGGACAGTATAAAACATTGCTTATTATCTTGCTCTGAGGCATTGACAATTGAACATTTGCCTTTGAAACTGTTGACCACATCGCTCGTGTTCCTCTCATACGTTTGCATTAAATGCTGAATGATCGGTGGGATGTCAGGTTATCTGAGTTTGACCAGTTGTCCATCACAGTCAAACAAAACAGTGAAACACAGTTACAGAGGTTACTGCCAAACATGTGTTCTAATGAAGCCACTGTTGATTCCAGGTGTTTGGTTATTTGGGGTATTCCTTTATCTACCACTTAGTGAGAAAGAGGATGCCTTTGAAAAGTTGCGAGCCGGACCCTTTGGTATGTGCAGCAGTCAATCACATTATCAGGATGAATTGACCAAAGTTAATCTAATTAAGATGCAGTTTACTTATTAGATTTAAGGGCTGCTAACTGGTGAGCGGAGCTTCTAGGTTTGGTCTCAAAAAACTTTTTTTGACTGAGATGTCCCTTGTTCTGTAAATATATATGAGGCCTGAAGGACCAGGAGTCTCAGGACGAGTAGTTGGCACCTTAACGTGATTAACATAATTTGTGTCTTTAAACTTTTGCAATTTCTTCATGTCCAATCCAGAGAAAAAACTGTGCAGTGTTTTTTTGTTTTATGTACAGTTGAGAGTTAATAATCTAGAATAAATAACGGTTGACTTATAATTAGGATAATTTGGATATTAAAGTTTATTTATTTACTTGAATCCTACCAATAAAATATATCACTTTTTATCTAAAAATGACTTTATTTTATTATGGACAGAATTGGACATGGAGCTTAAGAAATATATATTTTTTTAACGTCTTTGAAATCATACTCTGAATATTTTTGGGGAATTTCAAACCATTGATCTAAATATATTATGTGACCCAAGAGTGGGTTTGTTAAACTAAACAATCTGAGTAGTCAAAACTTTGATGCTTTGAGGTGATGTATGTCTCTCATCCAGTTAATGTGCTCAGTAACCTGATGCAAGGGTTCAGAGCAGAAATATCTACCGTAAAAACTAAAAGCGGTTGTTTACATTCCAAAATTGTGGACACAGATTTTTATGTGATTTTATGTGACACAGAGCACACATTACCTACACACGCTTCCTGACATTTTAATTGTCAATTTCAACAGATGATGACAGTGTGAGTAATACTGCACAAGGTGTACCAATGTAACAAAACAATGGATGGCCTTGACGCAATGTTCTTCTTCCATCCAGACCATTCATTTTCTATATAAGGACATGTGAGAGTGTGTTATTAAGCTTATGCCATAGCTGCTCGACGTAAGTAAGGAATTCACAGGAAACAGCAAATAGCGGTACTTGTTTTGTTTGGGTCACCTGTAGTTTTTTAATACTGTAACACACTGAATACTGATAATGACAGGAATATGTTGGAGTTTTCCTGATACAAGATTTTAACAGCCAGCAATCAGAAATGAACATTTTCCCATCAAAGACAAGTGCCGTGTCAGCACAGAGTTGATGCTCAAAACAGAAAGACTTAAACAGACACCAGAATTAAATATTTGAATGCACAGCCCTTTAGTTTAGCACATATTCCACAGACGGTGATGACAGCCTTGCCAGAATCATCACTGTATCTTCCTAAATATCGAATGTATAATAAATATATATTGCTTCGCCGACAATATACTGGTTTATTCTGTCACTTAAAAAAAAAAAAATCAAAGGCCCTGTGACCCCCCACGTTAACATTCCACGTGGTCTTTGGTGTCACTTAACGTCGGTGAGGTGCTGACGTGGAGCAGTCCATCCAGTGTTCTCTGCTGTCAGTGCAGGCCTCTCTTTGGGGTCAGCTTCACTCAGCTGCCTTTATTAGGGCCGGTGTTTGTTCTTCAGCTTGTCCCCGCTGCTGTTTGGTCTCTCATAGTTTGCTTCAGTAGCTTGGCATTTTACAGTTCATCCGTTCCTTTCCTGCAATGTGAAGCTGAAAATAGATGGACAAAAGACATGGATAAATCTCACATGTGATGACATTTGCGTAGTGTCCTTTAATAATGTTATGAGGTGTGCTGATTAGTCTCTGTTCTAAAGATGAAAGGCAGACATAGTTTACAATGGAAACACTCATCTGAATATTTATTTTGCTTTTGCTTTTTTCAGTCCTTTTACTCTTCAAATTTTTTAACACATGACGTCCTGTGTGACATTCTACTTACGCTCCAAGACAATAACATTGACATGTTGTCTTACAAGTTTTTGTAAACTTTTTTTTTGTTGTTGTCAGCTATAGAAAGTCACTGTGAAGTCGCAATGTTTTTTATGCTTTGAACAGGATTGGAATTCGGATGCTATCACCTGAGCTACATGTCTCCACAAGAAGACACACACTACCTCCTACTGTAAGCATCACAGAAATGTGCATGCACATGGAAAACAAATCTGTAGCAAAGACTTCATTAGAACTCCCATGGTTTTATGGAATATATCCATAAATCCCTTTTTACTGCAGAAGAAGGACTGAATTCTTTTGTCTATTTCAGGGATTTCAAGTAGATGGAAAAACCCCAGAGGAGGATGTTTTGTATTTTAAATCTCACATTCACACATGAGTTTGTTCAATTATTTTAAATCACAAAGCACAGAAATACAGTTGCATTTAAAATGATTCAACCTCATTGCAAATTAGGTCCATTGGGACAATTGATACATTTTCAACTGTTTTCTATTAAAAACTCAAACAAGGACAATTTAATTGGCGGAAGCACAAGTGATGTTACAAGTGGTTTCACCCAATTCAACACAAAATACCACTTTTAAGTACTACCACAGTCTCATAATTAAACCAGCACTACACATTTGGCCCTGAGTTGCTTAGCTGTGCTTGAGATAGAAAACATGTATATATCTGGACTGGCATTGATGTTTGATTGCATATTGCAAAATATGGCTCAAGACAATTGTCCAAAAAGTAAACAGAAGAGATCATTGCCTTGCACAAACGAAATACAAAAAGATGGCAAATGCACTGAATGTTCTTAGCGCTACTGCTGAAAGCAGGTAAACGCTGAAGGAACACTGCCTACACTACCTGGACGCGGCAGAAACAGGGAGCCACCAGCGGCTGACATCAGATTTCTGGTGATGCAGGTGGCCAAAACCCTCGAGGAGACTGCAAAAGACCCGCAAGACACTGAGATGTCAGTTTCCTCAGTAAGGAGCACACTAAACACTGAAGGTCCCTCCATGCGCAAACTCTGTGGAGCGATGAAACAAAACGGGAAGTTTTTTGTGCCGTGGATTAACGGTATGTTTGGAGGAGGAAGCATACGCTGATACAAACATCCTGCCTACACTGAGGCATGGCGGTGGTCCAGTTCAGCTAGACCAAGATGGATTCAATTCGATTATCAAGAAGTCACAGGGTAAAAACATCCTGCCAACTGTGAGAAGGCTGAAGCATCGTTGGACCTAAAGAGTGTGATCCAAAGCGTTACCTAAAGGTTCGCCCAAAGTTTCAGAAAAAGTTGAGCAAGATTCCTGAGCCGCCAACCTTGAGCCCTGTAGAAAATCTCTAGCAGGATTTGCAGAAAGTGATTGTGGGTTAGTGGGGAGCACGGTCATTGGCTGTCAGTTGTCTGTCAGATCCCAGGCCCGGTTAACCTGTCCCTGGGTAAGACACTTAACTTAGTTGCATGATTTTGATTCTGTGGTCAACAATTCGGAGAAACCACTTTTAGTATTTGTTTTGTTGATTTAAATGGTTCTTTTTGTAATGGGGTTGAACAACATCCTTAGTCACCCATATTTAGTAGTCTCTTTTTGACTTCAAGGAGAGTGTTTTTCAAGGACTACATTGACTCAATAGATGATTTTATTTTTCTTGAAATCATCAAGCATTGGTGTTGTCATTCTGAATACATCGACAAATACTTTAAAATGATGGCATGATACAGCATTCATTTTAGCTGCTGCTATGCTCCAAGTTTTTTTTTTATCCATTCAAACCATAACTATATTTAAAATTGTACTGTTCTCCAGTGCTTGCTCAACTCCTGGATGGCTGCATTTAAAGACCGCAATGCATTATTTCCGATATCAGTAAAAAAGGGAGTTTTAGTCGTTTCTCACCGGTCACCAGCACCGTGTTTCATGTTATCCTGCTCCTTGGTCCATGCTGCCTGTGACCTGATCTTGCTCTAAGCTTGCTATGTGCGCATTGTGGAAGTTGAAGTGTGAGTGGGGGTTGGATGCCTTGTTAGCATGCTGTCGAGAAAAGTTCTGAATTGTGGGGTTAACAGCACAGGAAAGAAATAATGACTCCATCCTTGGGCCCCCTAAAAATACCATCAAAACATCAGGATGCCCTAATGTGCGCCTGCGGGTATGCTCACTGCAGTGCTCATTACACTAGCATTCAAGCCACTTAGAAACCACACAGAGCTTCAATCTACCCAACATTAGCAGCTCAGGATAGAAAAAAAAACCTGTCAATCACAGCAATTGTTTACTGAATTTACTGAATGCCATATTTTCACACTTGTGTTACAATCGAATAGTGTCCAGTAGTAAAGCACAGGCCTCTCTGGGAGGAGTCATGCTCGCTAAAGTTGGAAATAAAATTATGTATAGGTCCTATAATGATGAACAGTCTGTTCCAGTAACACACAGTCATTTGTAGACCTGAGATGCCAGCATTATAAACACAATGTACTTTTAGATTTGTCCTCATGAATGTATCTGAAATATTTACACTTAATTTGGAGTAATGAGCTACTTTTAGTGGCTTTAGTGAGTCAGTATTTATACTGGAAATGTCACTCTCCACGTCCATCTCTCCGTGCTTTGTGTAAAAAACCAGCTCACCACAGTTCAAAAGCAGAGACCATGAACATGTATCCAAATATTTCGCATATTTATTTGATTCATGTCATGATTGAATTTTTGCTTTGTTTGATACTAATGACAAAAGCATAATGCATAAAATATATTTGCACTGCTAATCCATTAGAGCAGAATCTGAACACATCGGTGTCAGTGATTTCTTGTGCCTGTGTCTGCTTTTTACGTGAAATCTTGTTAATGTTTATCTTTCTGAGATGGAAGGTATTTAAGTGTCCGCATGTGACAGCCCCGCAAAGCCATTCTGTAACTTTTTGCAGCTGTTTTTCTCACAACAACAACGGTTTTCCTCACATGTGTCTCTTTTTAATTGTGCTGGAGCACACAGCTTGTTTCTTGTATGGTATCAGCAATAGTTGTGATATTGTTC